>NW_024412440.1:7603734-7714323 GCF_014898765.1 Herpailurus yagouaroundi
GAAGGAAGGAAGGAAGGAAGGAAGGAAGGAAGGAAGGAAGGAAGGAAGGAAGGAAGAAAGAAAAAAATGATATTATGTCACGAGTATTAAACTATACTGGGGTGCATGGGTGGCTCAGTAGGTTAAGCTTTGGACTTTCACTCAGAACATGATCTTGTGGTTTGTGAGTTTGAGCCCCGCCTCGAGCTCTGTACTGACAGCTTGGAGCCTGGAGCCTGCTTCAGATTCTGTGTCTGCCTCTCTCTCTGCCCCTGCCCTGCTCACACTCTGTCTCTGTCTCTGTCTCTCTCTCAAAAATAAACACTAAAAACATATAAATAAATAAATAAATAAATAAGTAAACCGTAAAAATATTTAAAAGAAAGCACACTGTATTTATGTTAATTCTGACAGGCAACAAAGAGTTCTGGCATTTTTTCCCCCTACCGAATAGTGGACTATACCATATTGACATTATATTTTACAATCTGCTTAATTTCACCTATCTATATATTGTGCATTACTATATAGCATAATTGTGTGATATCAGTAAAGTCTGAAAGATACTGAAAGGTAAAAGCATCTCTACATTCCAACTGTATTACACTGTGGAATGAAAAAGCACTACAGGTAATGGTTAAGACATAAGCACACGAAATTTGAGGTCAGACAGAGCGTGGAATTATCCTGGTTCCATTACTTATTTTAAGTTAAGCTGGTTTAGAGCATCAGTTTTCTTATTTGTAAAATGGGGTTGAAACTGTGCCCTTTCAAATTTTTTTGCTAGGTATTAAGGAAAGTAACACGCAAATACTTCATACAGTGCAAAGACATGCTGGGTATATTGCAGTGGTGGCACTCAGGTATAGGACCAGGATTCCTGTATCACCATAATTTATGAGGTGCTTTCCATACACCAGTTTTGTCACTACCAGCTAAGTATTACCTTAGATACAAATGATTTGAGGAGAAAACTGAGTCTGTAATTGCAGGAAAAAATTATTTATTGCACAGATATGATTATAGTCAGAGAATGTTATTGATATAAGGATGGGTAAAATAGTGTCTTTGCAGCCATACTTCAAAACTCTCCCTGGGGGAGGAGCCTAAGGGGAAAAGAGTGATCATGAATAAATTAAGGCTGTTTTACATTCTTTCTGTTGCTGCCTTCGCTGGTAGTGACAGTGTACTTGGAGAAAGTTTGTAATTTAGAGGCCAATGCATTTTTTTTTAAGTTTATTTATTTTGAGAGAGACCGAAGACAGTGCAAGCAGGGGAGGGGCAGAGAGGGAGGGAGAGAGAGCCTCTCAAGCAGGCTCTGCACTGTCAGTGTGGAACCAGACACAGGGCTTGAGCTCGGGAGACCACGAGATCATGACCTGAGCTGAAACCAAGATGCTTAACCAGCCGAGTCACCCAAGCACCAGGAGGCTAATGCAATAGATTATTAGAACAGGACCTGAGTCTGTGGCTCTGACTGTCTGTATTGAAACCCCAGTTAAATACCTTATGAAAGTTACTTATAATTGTTGGATATTATTTGCCCTGTTACTTTACATTACTACATTGTAGCTTTTACCTTTCAGAAAGGAGGCCCTCTCATCAGAGAGGCTATCAGAGCACCAAAACGTGACCCCCAAATAGATTTTCATGAACCACCTTTTATTGCTACACATTCTCCATGTTTTATTATGAGGGAAAATGTGAAAACCCATGGACATTTAGGCATTTGTGAGAGGGAGAATATCAGATAACAAGGATCAAGGCACTCTGGTCTCAAGTAGCTCACTGGTCTGTCTACTTCTGCAGCACTTGTCTGTGAGGAACTTGGAATTAATGGGGAATGTCAAAATTAAAAAGAAACAAGCAAAACACCAAAACCATTTCTAACTGATGATAGGCTAAGTGGTAAAAATAAACTACCGTAAGAGCTTAAAGAAGAAAGAAATAAACTTTAAGTAGACACAGAAAACATCTTTGACTGGGGTGTCTGGGTGACTCAGTCAGTTAAGCGGCCGACTTTGACTCAGGTCGTGATCTTGTGGTTCATTACTTTGAGACCTGCATCACGCTCTGTGCTGACAGTTCAGAGCCTGGAGCCTGCTTCACATTCTGTGTCTCCCTCTTCTCTGCCCCTCCCCTGCTTGTGCTCTGTCTGTCCTTCTCTCTGAAAATAAATAAATATTAAAAAAAGAAAAAAAGGAAAACATCTTTGACCTCAAACAGTAAAATAGGGAATTTTTCAGTTATTATTTTAATAATTTAAGGTTGGGTATTTTGAGAGGTACAGGTATATCCAAAATGTGAAATATTTTGAAAATTAAGAAAATAATATGAAATTAATTTTTAAACTGCTTTATTTTTCTCGGGAACATGTAGTCTTTGATACGATGTAATGGTTGTATGTGCATTTTTTTAAAAATAAGAGCCCTTAATCTAATTTTTAAGATGTCATACAAAAAAAATCTGAGAAAATAAAATCTGATGATATGTGAATTTTACTGAACTTCAAAAGATTTAATTGAAACAATGATGTGAAAAATTTTTAATTACACTATAAGGTATGGTATACAGCTCAAAAAATACTCTTGGTCTTCTCAGTAAACTAGGTGTAATGATTCAAACTAAGCCTGCAACACAATACAGAAGAGGCCCCAGAACTTACGTTCCATGGTTATGAAAACTGAGTTTTTGTTAAAAAAGTTTAACTCAAGTGGCTTCCAGTCTTAGGCATAGTTTCTTGGCTCAATAACAACTGCAGTGACAATAGCTTTACAAATAGTGTCACACTTCATTCTCAGAGCGTTGCCTCTGGAATATGACTGTTAACTGTGTAACTTTTGGAAAGTTACTTGACTGTTAGACTGAGTTCTCTCAATCTAAAAAGCAAGAATGTTAAAAATGTCTACCTCATAAAACTATTTTAACAGTTAAGATAATTGATCCCTTTAAGTCTTTACCAGAATGTTTTACACATGGCAAATATTCAATAAATGTTACTGGTCATTATTTGAACATATATAATCGAGATGAAGAATCAGGCTCAATTTGGCTAGATGGATTTTCCTTTTTTTTTTTTTTTTAACGTTTATTTATTTTTGAGACAGAGAGAGACAGAGCATGAACGAGGGAGGGTCAGAGAGAGGGACACACAGAATCTGAAACAGGCTCCAGGCTCTGAGCTGTCAGCACAGAGCCCCACGCGAGGCTCGAACCCACGGACTGTGAGATCATGACCTGAGCCGAAGTCGGCCGCTTTAACCGACTGAGCCACCCAGGCGCCCCGGCTAGATGGATTTTCCAAGGACAAAAGGTAAAAACAGAAGAAAGGATTTGAAATAAGGTTTCTGTGATTCTAAAGTGTGTAGTATTAGTATTTATGCTATGCAACCCCCAAATTTAAAAAAGCAGCAAGTACTTATTAAACTCCTGCTATATGATGATACTGTATCAGCTCCCAGAATCAAATAATGTAAAATATAGATAAATATTTTCATTCATGAAATTTGTATTTTAAGTGAGATTAAGAGCATAAACAAGAAACCACTGTTTCAGATTGTGTTGAATGCTATCAAGAAAATTCGTAGGATGATAAGAGAAAACAGGGAAATTTCCTTTAAGACAGGATAATCAGGGAATGCTTCTCTGTGGGGGTGGCATTTGACCTGAGATCTGAAAGATTTGATTGAGACAACCAAGCAAACCATCTGAGGGAAGAACATCCCAAGTAGAGAAATCAGGATATTCATATGTTCCTAAGTAATACTAGAATGTAGTTTTCCAAAAATAGAGTCGGGTAGGAAATCGACATTGCTGGAGGACATTGAGGATGCAGGATTGCAAACTAGCTAGAATATTCAAGGATTTGTGGTCTTTGTAAGGCATTTGGATTTTATTTTAAAAGTACTAAGAAGTCCTTGAGGGATTTAAGCAGAGAAGTGCAGTAATCTGAATTGCTTTTGTGAGAATGGATTGGACAAGACCAAATATGAAGTGAGGGTGACTACAGTGCATATTATGGTGGTAACACCATGACCTAGGGGCTTTCAGTGGAGTTGGAAAGCCAACAAATTGAACAAGCTAGAAGAAATGAATAAATCCTAGACACATACAACCCTCCAACACTGGATCATGATAAACAGAAAATCTGAATAGACCAATTACTAGTAAGAAGCTTAAACAGTAATCAAAAGCCTTCCCACAGACAGAAGTCCAGAGAGCTTCACTGGTGAATTGTGTCACACATTCGAAATAGAATTAATACCAATCCTCCTCAAACTCTTGAAAAAATAAGCAAATAGAGGATTCTTCCAAACTTGTTTTATGCGGTCAGCATTATCCTGGTATCAAATAAGTTGAAATGTTTTTCTTAAAAAGAAAAATAAAGCCAAGAATGTTTTATTTAAAGCATCTCTAAATAGTAGTTCCTTCTTTTAAAACAAAAATTTCCTCCTAATGATCCCCCTTCTTCCTACCTGAGTCAGTGTGTAGAAGGAGGAATAAATCTTCTTCACCATACCCATCAAGATAGTACACATCTGTTTGGTGAGATTCAGTACCGCTAGAGAGTGGCACACTTGTTCCTTACAAAAAAAGAGGATGAATCATGAAATTGAGGGATTAGAGACTGTTCTTAATATTTCCAATTTCTAACTGACTTCTGAGAAAAATATCTTCCATTAAAAAATAAGCCCAGACTTTTAGAATAGCTTAGGAAGTTGATGCTCTGGCATATTCTGCTCAAATAAAAATTAGTGAAAGCTAAAGCATAAAAAGGCATCATGGTCAATTTAAAAAATAAGACCTACATTTTCACAGCTAAGGAATTGAATGAAAATGCAAAAAAAGAAAAAAAAAATTAGCAAGGGAGATTCACAGGCTGCCTAGATCTGGGTCCAGAGTGGGAAGAGCCAAAAGTCTGGCTTTTGTAGAGAATTACTCTTTCTGTGGTTATTTACTTTTAGCTAAGAGCTAGGGTAAGCCCGGTGGCATGTGAAAAGAATCTGGAAACATAGTAAAACAATGTCTGAATTTACCTAGTATTTATGTCAAACTGTGAAACAGAGACATGGCAGGAACAGAGAGTTAAGATTAGGCTCCGAATTGAATTGTGAGATTGCTAACTGGACTAAGGAAGGCACTGCTCTTGCTGAAGACCCAGGAAGGCAAGAGGGGGTTGGGGCAAGGTTTAAGGGGGGTGGGGCATACAGGCAAAATTGCTGGTAATGGAACGATAGGAACAAGGGGATAGTGGAACGAAATTACAATGATTTGGAAAATAAAACCTGCTCAAAATGATACTGGAAACTAAAATTCTAAATTACTAGTAGAAATTAATGCTAATAGAGATATCTCAACAAATCTACAATAAGCACATGAATGTTCTCAAAAAATTAATTTTATGGCAAAGACTGGGATTTTTTAACAAATGTTTTTGGGACGCTCAAATAAGTAAGTGAAGAAATGATAACCTCTTAAAAAGGATGCAAAAATGTAGCCAAAAAGAGGAGAAATGAAACCAGAATAATTAGATGTAAAAAGAATGCTGAAATTCTTGAAAAGAAAAAAATATCTATATCTATATCTATACCATCTATATCCACACACACACATATATATTCATACATGTAAAGACTAAAAGTTATACTTAATAGTTTTAGATAATATTATAGGAAATATGTTCAAGCCTTCAGAATATAAAGATTTAAAAACTTACACACAAATTTGACTTCCTAAAACTAAAACTTTATATACACACAAAGAAATTAGTAATAAATGCAAAATCAAGTCTCACGGTGGAAGAATTTTTTAAATATCTATAACTAATGAAGGACTAATATATAAAATATGGAAAGAATAAATCATAACGGGGAAAAACACAATGACCGTATTAGTCATCTTGTGCTTCCATAACAAAATATAGCCTAAGTGGCTTAAACTACAGCAATTTATTTTCTCATGGTTCTGGAGGCAGAAAAGTCCAAGGCCAAAGTCCAGCAGAGCTCAATTTCTGGTGAGAGCTGTCTTCCTGGCTTACAGACTGCCAGCTTTTCTCTCTGTTCTCTAATGGTCTGTCCTCAGAGTGCGTGCACTCGGAGAAAGCAAGAAGGATTTCTCACACGTGCACTCTCTCCCTCTCTCTTCTAATAAGGCCAGTGACACTGGCTGCTGATAATTATGCTCAGGAAACAGATATAAACCATGACTGTTGCTGGCAAACCCTACCACATATTCACTAGATTAGCAAAATAGAAAAATGTGACAGCACCAAGAATTAGTGAGAAGGTACAGCAACTGGAACTCTTAACTTCTGACAAAGTTATAAGTTAATAGCACCCCCTTAGAACGTTTTTACTCCTCCATATATGCCATAGAGAAAACTGTGTACTTTTGCACCAAAGTATTTATAAATGACTATTCATAGTAAGATTATATGAAGTAGCCAAATATCAGGCATAACTCCTTTTTTATGATATATGGATGTAAAAGAATATAAATAGCAATAAAGAAAAGCATATGACAACATAATTTTCACTGAAAAAAGCAAGAGATAAAATAATTTACACCATAATATTATGTCTTAGCCTACTAGGATGGTTAATTTTATGTACCACTTGGCTAGGCCACAGTACCCACATATTTGGTCAATATTCTAGATGTTTCTGTGAAGGCATTTTTTATGTGGCATAGACATTTAAATAAGTAGAATTTGAATAAAGTAGATTGACTCTCAAAATGGGTGTAAGCTTCATCCAATCAGCTGAAGGCCTTTACAAAAAGATTGTTCTCCCCTGAAGACAGGGAATACAGCCAGCAGACTGCCTTGAGACTTTCTACAATTCTTCTCCGGGTCTCCAGTTTGCAGACCTGCCCCAGAGATTTTAGACTTACCAATCTCCATAATGGCTGGAATCCAATCCTTAAAATTCCTCTTCCTCTCTGTCAGTTAGACTTCATGATGCTCATGATAATAATCAATGAGATTTTAACTGCTACTTTCCTAAAAGTTTTCTACACGTCTTTAAATCTTTACCCTATGCATTTGGCACTATTATTGCCTCATTTTATAGATGAAGAAGCTGAAACAAAAAGGTTAAACAGCATGTCCAAAGGCACAATAAGGAGTATGTAGAAGAATGGGGGGAGCTAAGATAACAGAGTAGTAGGAGAACCCTAGGCTTGCCTCGTCCCTTAAACACAGCTAGATAACTATCAAATCATTCTGAATAGCCAAGAAATTGATCTGAGATCAATTTCAAATTGCACAACTAGAGAGGAGAGGATGCCGTATCTTGGAAGGTAGGCGGTATGGAGACTTGGTTTGGGGGAGAAACGGACCATCTGTGCTGCGGAGGGGAGGGAGCCCCGGTCTGGAGCCTTGGTCATTCCCTCTTCTTGGAGTGCATCTGAGAGAGGTGGCATTGCCTCTCAGGACAAAAGAGCTGGTGGGAGGCAAGTCCCTCCCCTACTCCTCAGCATAGACATGGAAACACCTGCTGATGTGTGGCTAACCTAGACACAGGCTCTTTGTTTCACTTTGTTCCAAACCGCATGCTCCTGCACTCTGGTGCATCTGCCCTTCTGGGTCAAAGCTGCATCAATCCCAGTGTAATGAGACCCTCCCCAAGGAGGCCAGCATAGGTCCACATCACACCAGGTCCCTTAAGTTTAGAGTTTAAAACTCAACTGGCCTGCCTGAGATAAACCCAAAATGCACTGCACTGCTCCAGGCAGGCAAGCTACCTGGACACAGAAGGTGTGAAATGGTGATCTGAAAAACATCTTGGACACATGAGGAGAAAGTATTTGCTCTTCTGGGAGGGCTTTCCTAACAGTAGAATAATGAACTCCCCTCTCAAGGGACAAAGGAGTGGGCTGGCTCTACTTCCCTCCCCTGGCCCTCAGCATAAACTAACTTCAGTAAACAATGTGGTGCCAACACTGGCTGCCTAACCTGCTTACACCAAGCCCCACCCCTCTCTTCTTCACTGTACAGCTTTTCTCGGCCAACTGTGTCTGAAAACAAGCACAGTAGGCCCTTGCCCCAGAAAGCAGCACAAACCACCATATGCACCACATCTACTGACCACAGAGTTTGGAAAAGCTTTAGTGCTGGTGGAAATAGCATTGGGTCCCTTTTAACAAGCCTCTCAGAGCACACCTATTTAAAACTCACCACACTTTGACCAAGGTCCACACACTCCCCACTGCAGGCAAGGAGAAACTGCAGAAGACTGACCTGAGGGGTCGAGCAGCACATTGCACACAGCACACACCAGAGACTCTTAGTGGAACTCCAAGCCCTGAACAGTATATGACCTCTTCTTCATAAAGCCGTTACTCTTGGAAACAGGAAACATGCTGGACTTCCCTATCACACAGAAGACAGAGAACTAAACAAAATGACAAGATGGAGGAATTCATCCCAAAAGAAAAAGCAAGAAAAGATCATGGCCAGAGATCAAATCAGAAGAGAAAGAAGTAATATTCCTGATCCAGATTTAAAGCAGCAATCATAAGGATACTATCTGGTCTTGAGATAAACATAGAAAACATCGGGTATAAGAGAGCTTAAAACCAAACAGGCTCAATGAAAACTACAACATCCAAGATTTGAAATTGACTTTATTATGACCAGAGGGATGGAAGATTCAGAGGAACAAGTAAGAGATATAGAAAACAGAATTATGGGAAATAATAAAGCTTAACAAAAGAGAGAAAGAAAAAGCTTGGGTCATTAAAGTAGACTTAGGGAACTCAGTGAACCTATCAAATGTAATAACATTTGTATGACAGGAGTCCCAGAAGAAGAAGAGAGAAAAGGGGGCAGAAGATTTATTTGAGGAAATTATAGCTGAAAACTTCCCTAATCTTGGGGGACAAAAGCAGCCTTCCAATTCTGGGAGGCATAGAAAACTTCCATCAAAATCAAGAAAAGCAGACCAACACCAAGACATATCGTAGTACACTTGCAAAATGTAGAGATAAATAAAAAATCCTAAAAGCAGCAAGACAAAAGAAGCCCCTAACTTACAAGGAAATAAAGATAAGGTTAGCAGCAGATCTCTCCACAGAAACTTAGCAAGCCAGAAAGAATGTGGCATGATATATTCAACGTACTGAATGGGAAAAATCTGAAGCCAAGAATACTCTATCCAGCAAGGCCATCATTCAGAATAGAAGAGCTAAAGAGTTTCCCAGACAAACAAAAAATAAAGGAGTTCATGACCACTAAAGGAGCCCTAAGAGAAATGTTAAAGTGGACTCTCTGAGTGGGAAAGAAAGACCAAAAGTGACAAAGACCAGGAAGGAACAGAGAAAATCTCCAGAAACAACAAAACAAGTAATACCATGGCACTAAATTCATATCTGTCAATAATTACTCTGAATGTAAATGGACTAAATGCTCTAATCAAAAGACAAAAAGTGTCATAATGGATTAAAAAATATGACTTATCTATATACTACCTACATTAAACTCATTTTAGATCTAAAGACACCTGTGGATTGAAAGTGAGGGAATGGAGGAACACTTACCATGCAAATAGACTTCAAAAGAAAGCCAGAGTGGCAATATTTATATCAAACAAACTAGATTTTAAACCAAAAACTGTAACAAAAGATGAAGGACACTACATCATAATAAAGAGGTCTATCCAACAAGAAGATCTAATAATTATAAATGTTTATGCCTCCAACAGGAAAGCCTGCAGATATATAAAACAATTAATAACAAACATAAAGGAACTCATTGATGATAATACAATAATAGTAGGGGACTTTTAACAACCCACTGGACAGATCATCTAAGCAGAAAATCAACAAGGAAACAATAGTTTGAATGACAACCCTGGACCAGATGGACTTAACAGATATATTTAGAGCATTTCATCCTAAAGCAGCAGAATACACATTATTTTCAAATGCATATGAGATATTCTTCAGGTAGATCACATGCTACATCATAAATCAGTCATCAACAAGTACAAAAAGATTGAGATCGTACCATGCATATTTTCTGACCACAGTGCTATGAAGTTTGAAGTCAACCATAAGAAAAAAAATTGGAAAGAGCATAATACATGGGGGTTAAATAATATCCTAAAAAGAATGAGTGGTTCAGACAGAAAATCAAAAGAAAAAATTTAAAAATACATGGAAATAAATGAAAATGAAAGTATGATGGTCCAAAACCTTTGGGGTGCAACAAAAGGGTCATAAGAGGGAAGTATATAGCAATACAGACCTACCTCCAGAAGCAAAAAAAAAAAAAAAGCTTAAATACACAACTTAACCTTACAACTAAAGAAGTTGGATAAAAAATGACAAATGAAGGCCTAAAGCCAGCAGAAGAAAGGAAATAATAAAGGTTAGAGCAGAAATAAATTATATAGACACAAAAACAATAGAAAAGATCAATGAAATCAGGAGCTGGTTCTTTGAAAAATTTGATAAAATTGATAATCCCCTTGCAAAACTTATCAAAAGAAAAGAGAAAGGACATAAATAAAATCACAAATAAGAAAGGAGAAATAACAAGCAGCACCACAGAAATACAAATAATTATAAAAGAATATTCTGACAAATTTATATGCCAACAAATAGGGCAATGTAGAAGAAATGAATAAATTTCCAGAAACATAAATTACCGAAACTGAAACAGGAAGGAATAGAAAACTTGAACACACATAGGTCATCAAAAAAATTCAGTCAGTAATAAAAATTTCCAAACAAACAAAAGTCCAGGCCAGATGGATTCCCAGGGGAATTTTACCAAACATTGAAAGAAGAGTTTGTACCCATTTTTCTCAAACTATTCCAAAAAATAAAAATGGAAGAAAAACTTCTAAACTTATTCTAAGAGGCTAGTATTACCCTGATTCCAAAGTGAGACAAAGATTCCACTAAAAAATAGAACTGCAGGTCAATGTCCCTGATGAACACGGATGCAAAAACTCTCAACAATATACTAGCAAATTGAATCCAACAGTACATTAAAAGCCTCATTCACTATGATCAAGTAGGATTTATTCCTGGGTTGCAAGACTGGTTCAATATTTGCAAATCAATCAATGTGATACACCAGATTAATAAAAGAAAGGATAAGAACAATATGATCCTTTCAATAGGTACAGAAAAAGCATTTGTCAAAGTACAGTATCCATTCTTGATAAAAACCCTCAACAAAGTAAGGATAGAGGGAACATACCTCAAAATCATAAAAGCCACATACAAAAAACCCACAACTAATATCATCCTCAATGGGGAAAAACTGAGAGCTTTTCCTATGGTCACGAACAAGACAGGGATGTCCACTCTCACCACTGTTATCTAACATAGTATTAGAAGCCCTAACCACAGCAATCAGACAACAGAAAGGAGTAAAAGGCATCCAAATCATCAAGGAAGAAGTTAAACATGCACTATGTGCAGATTACATGATACCCTATGTAGGAAACCCAAAAGACTCCATCAAAAAATTGCTAGAACTGATACATGAATCCAGTGAGGACACACAATATAAAATCAACATACAGAAATCTGTTGCCTTTCAATACACCAATAATGAAGCAGCAGAAAAAGATGAGGGTTGATGGGGGGTGGGAGGGAGGAGAGGGTGGGTGATGGGTATTGAGGAGGGCACCTTTTGGGATGAGCACTGGGTGTTGTATGGAAACCAATTTGACAATAAATTTCATATATATATAAAAAAAATAAATAAATAAAATAAATAAACATAAAAAAAATAAATAAATAAATAAAATTTTGGGTGGAAAAAAAAAAACCCTTAATTTTAAAAATGTCATTATTTCTTGTACTGTTTTTAAGTAGTTTGTTTTACTGAGTGTTTTGTGGATTAAAAATAAATAAATATTTCTATTTCCTAAAAAAAAAAAAAAAAAAAAAAAAGATCAGGAATCGATCCCATATACAATTCACCAAAAGCCATAAGATACCTAGAAACAAACCTAACAAAAGAGATAAAAGATTCGTACTTTGAAAACTATAAATCCCTTATGAAAAAAAATGAAGGTGACACAAAGAAATAGAAAATCATTCCATGCTCAGGAATTGAAAGAACAAATAATGTTATAATGTCTACACTACCCAAAGCAATCTTTGGGTACTATACAATCCCTATCAACACACCAGCAGCATTTTGGACAGAGCTAGAACAAAAAATCTTAAAATTCATATGTAACCCCAAAAGAGCCTGAATAGCCAAAGCAATCTTGAAGAAAAGCAAAGCCAGAAGCATCACATTTCGACACTCCAAGGTATGTTACAAAGCTGTTGTGATCAAAAAGTATGGTATTGGCATAAAAACAGACACACAGAACAGTAGAACAGAAAAGAAAACCCAGACATGGACCCACAACTATGTGGTCAACTATATATATTCAACAAAGCAGGAAAGAATATCCAGTGGAAAAAAGATAGTCTCTTCAACAAATGGTGTTTGAAAAACAGGACAGCAAAACACAGAAGAATGAAACTAGACCACTTTCTTATACCATACACACATACACACACACACACACACACACACACACACACACACACACACAAATTCAAAATGGATAAAAGACCTAAATGTGAGACAGAAAACCATCATAATCCTAGAGGAAAACATAGACAGGAACCTCTTTGACACAGTCCATAGCAACTTCTTACTAGACACTTCTGAGACAAAGGATACAAAAGCAAAAAATGAGGTATTGGGACATCTTCAAGATAAAAGGCTTCTGCAGAGTGAAGGAAGCAACCAACAAAACTAAAAGGCAACCTTCAGAATGGGAGAAGATATTGGCAAATGACATATCTGATAAAGGGTTAGTATCCAAAATCTATAAAGAATTTATCAAATGCAACACCCCAAAAAATAAATAATCCAATTAAGAAATGGGCAGAAGACATGAATAGACATTTTATCAAAGAAGACATCCAGGTGGGTAACAGATACATGAAGAGATGCTTAATATCACTCATCATCAGGGTAATACAAATCAAAACTATGAGATATCACCCCACACCTCCCAGATTGCTAAATTAACAACACAGGAAACAACCGATGTTGGTGAGTATATGGAGAAAGAGGGAAGCCTCTTACATTATTGATGGGAATGCAAGCTGAGGCAGGTTGGAGGTTCCTCAAAATGTTAAAAGTAGAACTACCCTATGATCCAGAAATTGCACTACTAGGTATTTACCCAAAGGATACAAAAATACTGATTCAAAGGGATACATGCATCCCATATTTATAGTAGCATTGTCAACAATAGCCAAATTATAGAAAGAGCCCAAATGTATAGAGGTTGATTAATGAACAAGGAAGAAGTGGAATATTACTCAGCCATGAAAAAGAATGAAATCTTTGTATTTGCAACAATGTGGATGGAGCTAGGATGTATTATGTTATTGGGTGATGGGTATTGGAGGGACTTGTGACCAGTGCTGGATGTTGTATGTAAGTGGTGAATCACTAAATCTTACACCTGAAATGTAAGAAGAGGGAGAGAGAGAGAGAGAGGGAGAGAGGGAGAGTATGTAGAAGATCCAGGATTTAAACAAGGCCACCTGATTTCCAACTTCAAGTTCTTGGGAAAAAAATAGTCTTTAGGTATTCAGGCACCTAAGGATTAAAGAAATACTTAATGTTTTTAGACAATAAAATAAAAAAGTATATTCAAGAGTTTCCAAGTTTAAACTGTAATTCACTATCAGAACAAGGTCATCTGAGAGAATATTGAAATGTTGCAGGTCATTAGTAGTTTTTATATTTACTACAGCGTACTGAATAAATAAATATTGAAACTGAAAAAAGTTTTTGGTCACGGATAATAGATTAAGCTGTGAAGATGCAGGTATCCTTGATCTGAATGACCAACTACCTGAGAAGTATTTTTTTTCCTAAATATTATGTGACCCAGATATATTTGTAACATAATTCTTACAGCCTGTACACAGAAATTTAGTGAAGGACAAATATTTTCTCTTTTGGATCTTGGCACTAACTGCCTATGAAGTGTGGGTAGTGGAGGAGATTTAAAAAGGAATAAGGGGGGAGCCTGAGTGCTTCAGTCGGCTAAGCATCCAACTTCAGCTCAGGTCATGATCTTGCAGTTTGTGAGTTCCAGCCCTGCATTGGGCTCTGTGCTGATAGCTCAGAGCCTGGAGCCTGGTTTGGATTCTGTGTCTCCCTCTCTCTCTTCCCCTCCCCTGTTTGTGCCCTGTTTCTCTCTGTCTCTCAACAATAAATTAATTAATTAATTAATTAACTAATTAAAAGGAATAAGGAAAAAGCAAAAACTAGAAGAAATAATGCAATGAAGTTGACAATATGTCAACATTCAACTACAGTGAGCATAGGTCAAGCCATTTCATTTATTCAGAATTTTATTCAGAGAATGATCTAAAATGAGGGAAGAAGGATGAGATGTATGTGCAAGAAGCATTCTGTCAGTTTTATTTCTAGTCAGAAAAATAATTTGATTAATTTCCTTTTTTAGATAATTGCAATAGTGCATTAATAGAAAAGCAGTTATATTTACTGTATTAAAAAGAGTACATTCTCGGGACACCTGGGTGGCTCAGTTGGTTGAGTGGCCAACCCTTTTGGCACTGGTCATGATCTCACGGTTCCTGGGATCAAGCCCTGCAATGGGCTCTGTGCTGACAGCTCAGAGCCTGTTTGGGATTCATTCTTTCTCTCTCTCTCTCTCTCTCTCTCTTTCTCTGCCCCTCCCCACTCATGCCTCTCTCTCTCTCTCTGCCCCTCCCCACTCATACCTCTCTCTCTCTCTTGCTCTCTCTCTCTCAAAATAAATAAATAAACATTTTTTTAAAATAGTATAGTCTCACTTTTTTAAGTGAGTGTTTGGATTAAGACAACAGAAAAACAGGAAAATTGCCTTGTAAAAACACATTTTGTTGATTAATTTTTAATATATAGATTTGTTGTCCTTCTACTTCAATATGAAAAACCTAAACATTTGACCTTGTATGATAGGATAATTTTAAAAGTGCTAGGATTTGAGCTTTAGAAATATTTGAGCTTCAAACATCTTAGTACCAACATAAAGCACTACTTTATTTTGTATTCCATTATATTTATTTATTTGTTTAGTATTTAAATCTAAGCATTAATATTTATAACTTTTAGATATTGTAAAGTCTGTGTTTTCTAAATTTAGTGATCCTTTGAAAAACAGCTAAGCTGAAATTGATTTAGCACGTTCTTACTTCGTAAAGAGGCCAAATTAATAATGAAGAAAACTTTCGTAAGAATAATTAAGAATGTAAGAAATATACCCTCAGGCTACATGAGCACTTCAAAAGCACATAGCACATGGAACCATAGAAAGCCCAATTATAATTTTTTCTGATATAGTCATTAAAATAAAGTCCCCTGGAGGTTTTCATAAGGTAACACTTTTATTGCTTGCACTCTAAATATAAAGGCAGCTTTTATTTTAAAATAATCATCATTGTATCCTTTTTTACTAACTTAAAATGACATATTATTTTCTTTTATTAGTGATTCAACTTTCCAATTATTGAATGTTTCTGTGTATTCCAGTTCACCTGTGAGCTATAGAATGGCATGCCATCTTGTTATGTCACTTAATATTTACCAAATTTCACACACATACACAGACATTGGTGATCCGTGTGTATCTACTGCTTTGAACATAGCCTTCATGAGGACAGGGATCATATTTATTTTATTGTTAAAGTATACTTAATCCTGTGAAAGTGTCATGTATTGGTAATGTGCTTTAAAATCATTTGATGAATTAGTGTTTAATGAGTAAAATAAGTAATTTTGTTTTTGAGAGTGCTTTCCTTCAAATACACCCCTTTTTAATGAAGAAGGGATTGAGTAAAATAAAAGAAGCTAGCAAAAGATACTTGGAAAAAGTAGTCAAAATGTAGGGGAGGTTAGCCGGAAATGTTTTGTTACAGAACAAAGTGAAAATACTTTCTAAAAAAGAGTTGAGAGATTACATGGGATGAAAAGAAGGTGTTTGAATAAAATTTTGGTAACAAAAAAGGTCATGGATAACTTTGACATGAGTGGTTTTTAGAAAGGTAGAAAGGCTGAAAGGAATGGATTCAAGGGAAAATGGGAAATGAAGTATTAGAAACAATGAGAACACTCTGGGGGGTTCGTCAAGGTGTTTGGGCTCTCTGTGTTTGCTAATTAATGCTACAGAAGGTGTTAGGCCCCTACCCTCCCTCACAGAGACTCTGAGACACGACACTATCCTTTTTAAAGATTATATTTCAAAGGAATAGTTCCTAGGTCCTTGAGAAAGACATGTCTAGGCTCTAAAACTGGTAAGGGCTGAGAGAAAGAATTGAAAATTGTGAGTTTTTAACGTAAATGCTCTATGAAAAGAGAGGTGTGGTGTCCGTCTTCCGAAAGAAACCTGTCTAAAGTGTACTCAAGCTGAGGAGAATTTTAAGGCCTCCTTGGTCACATTAGAATCTGTGACAGATATGAATGGATGTCAGGGTGGGATAATTAATGCATAGTAAAAAGTGTCAGGATCAATGGATTAAAAGCCATAATAAAATGGATAATGGCAAATTTGAAATATTTTCCTGCTAAAAATAAGGAAAATTAGGAGCTGGTAGTTAGTAAGCAGAATACTTGAAATTGAGGGTTAAGAAAAAAAAGAAGTAGGGGCAACTGGGCGACTCAGTCAGTTGAGCATCTGACCCTTGATTTTGGCTCATGTCATGATCTCACCGTTCATGGGATCCAACCCCACTTCTAGCTCTGCATTGACAGTATGGAGCCTGCTTGGACTCTCTCTCTCCCTCTCTCTCTGTCCCTCCCCACTGTCCAAATGAATACAATAAACTTTAAAAAATAGTATGAAGTTATAAGTAGTAAAATATTCTAGGCTATAAACATGGAAGTGGGAAGCTGTGGTGAGATAGAGAAGTTATATGAAGATGAACATATTCACATATCACTAAGTTGTATGTTTTGTTAACATGGTTGCTTAAGTAACTTAGAGTAAGTATAGGCTCCCTCACTGAGAGATGTAAAGTGAACCTGCTGTTTAGGTCTTAACAATTTCAGTGTTTTTTGTTTTTTTTTTTAAATTTTTTTTTCAACGTTTATTTATTTTTGGGACAGAGAGAGACAGAGCATGAACGGGCGAGGGGCAGAGAGAGAGGGAGGCACAGAATCGGAAACAGGCTCCAGGCTCTGAGCCATCAGCCCAGAGCCCGACGCGGGGCTCGAACTCACGGACCGTGAGATCGTGACCTGGTTGAAGTCGGATGCTTAACCGACTGCGCCACCCAGGCGCCCCCAATTTCAGTGTTTAAGAACAACTGGGAAATTTAGAAGTCATCATAATAAGGAAGTGCTATGATCCGATGGCCAAAAAGAAAAGCAGTTTTATTTTTGTTGTGTGTTTTTCTTTTTTTCTAGAGTAGAGGGAGTGGAAAGGAGTTGAAAGGAGGAAGAAGCCATCTCCAGGGATTGTACACAAAGTAGGAGGAAGGAAACAGCCACCGTTTGAGAGGGGTATGGAGGACCGATGGCTTTTTGTTTGTTTCCATCATGTTTCAGTTGGAACAAGAAGGTGAAAGGAATATTCTGAGAAGTTTTTGAAGATATGAAAGATTTGGTTATGAGTTTCAAAAAATATTTGTGGGATTTGGAAGGGATGATAGATTAGGTCAGATCATGAACTATACAGAGCCATTTGGAT
The DNA here is from genome assembly GCF_014898765.1 of Herpailurus yagouaroundi. Classification (NCBI taxonomy): domain Eukaryota; kingdom Metazoa; phylum Chordata; class Mammalia; order Carnivora; family Felidae; genus Herpailurus; species Herpailurus yagouaroundi. Next base: position 7,621,449 of record NW_024412440.1, read on the forward strand.
ACATGTCTTTATGACAGTGGGTCATTGGAAAGTTTTTGACTTAGGGTAAGAGCTGAATAAATAGGGTTGCAACAAATGGAAGAATTAGTACTGTTGTTCTCTTAGAGTAATGGAAGTAATCACTGTAATCATTGCCTCCTTCTAGGAATTAATCTCTTGGGCAGTGTAAATTGTGAGACAGATGGTGTCGTGGCAGAGGGAAATGACTTGCCAGGAACAGGGGAGAAGGCTCTGTAGACCTCCCTTAAATCTCTCTGTAGGCAAGGTCATGCTCTGGGAAAGGAGTTTTACCAAGGCCTCTTGATTATTGTTGTGATGGTGATTGCTCCCATTAAAATGAAAACTTTGAGCATTACGATTAAATGATTCATGATGTTATTATGGTAGCATTAAAAACACATAAATGCTTAGTCCTTTACTTACTATTTAACTAGGAAGATTAACCATTTGTGAATAATTACCACTGGGTAAAACACTACTGTTGACATTTACCCATGGATCAGTTTAAATTGTATTTTGGAATATTCATTTCTTTTCCCCCTGGAAGGTAAAAGAAGAGAAAGTGATTTAATAAAAACATCTCCTTTGTAATATTTACCTCTAATCCTATACTTGTGAGTTTTTATGAACTATCATAGAAGGCAATGTGCCAACACAAAGATAAATGCTCTGCAGGGCAAATGGCTTTGTTTTTTTCACAGACTCTCCCTCACTCTTGTTCTCCATCCCCATGAACTCTGTCAGCCCCCAACCACGGTAGTTACAATCCAGTGTGAGGCATCCTATAAAGAAATAGATTTTATGAAATTATTCTGCCTTACACAGGCTTACTATTTGGTCAATACTGACAAATTCCTATAGCCAACAAAGCACTGTGTCAAAATGATGTTTCTTTATAACTTGTATTAATGTTTTTTAAGATCTGGACTCCTGAAGTACACATTTCTTAGTTGATTTTAGAGACCATGGACATTTCCCTAAAAATAATGCTAAATATGAGCTTGTGGTTTTAAATGTACAAAAAGAAATGGAGTTTCAAAACAACCCAATGAGTCATATGTATATATTTTTATAAACATATATTTATATTTACAATGCATTATGTACTGTATAAGAAGATTCTATACATCAGGGAAGCATCTGGAAGTACAATACATCAGGCTTTTATTTCTTTACATTATGATTGTAAATTGTTACTTACATCAAAAGGTAACACAAAACCCATTGTGTGTGTATATGTGTGTGTGTGTGTGTGTGTGTGTGGTGTTTATATATGTGTGTACACACACACATACACACACACACACACACATACACACACACACACACACACACACACACACACACACACACACCTGAAGACTTGACCCCCAAAGGATCTTTCAAAAAACCGTGAATGAAATGAAAGATGGACTGAATTCCTTGGTGGCACAGAGAAAGCAGACAAGTAGCTCAGGAAATCAAATCCCGTTTTGAGCTTAGCACATTAAGGGAAAGAAGGGTCTGAAAATGTCATAAAGCCACAGATAATGCTGGCATAAGCCAGTTAATTTCCAAACTAACCAGATGGAAAGTTTAAAAGCCAAGTTAGCTATTGATGTGTGGCTACCTTATAACATAGACCTCTAACAGCTTTGTATATATACAAAAGTTTTTTTCAGTCATCCAACAAATATTGAGTGACTATTCGGTGCCAGGCACAATTCTAAGCAATTGGGATACATCAGTAAACAAAACAAACAGAAATTTGTGCCCTGAGATAGCTTCTAACAATAAATATAGTAGTAGGGCTAGGGGGACTGACAGTGCGGGTCCAGCATGAAGGGTAGTGGTTACAGTTATAAGTAAGATTGTCTGGAATACCTGAGTGAGAAGCTATTTGATGTTGGAGGCAGTAAAAGTAAAAACCCACAAATACACAAATATAAGCTCTTTCACAGTTGAAGGTTGAGGGGTAAATATCTTTTAAATCCTCTCAATGCCTTGCATATAAAAAGTGATCAAAAATTGTGTAAAATATATATACATTTACATGTAATATATATACTTATATTTGTAATTATTCTGATACATACGCTATCAGAATGAGTCTTACAAATACTATTATCAGAAGGCATCATTATCAAATTTTAATGTCAGCATTTTTCCTTTCTTAGTAATACATAAAATAATTGTGATTCGTATAAGGAATGGGTCTTCTATTTGATGCAATACAGTAGATATGAAAGATTTAGGGGCGCCTGGGTGGCGCAGTCGGTTAAGCGTCCGACTTCAGCCAGGTCACGATCTCGCGGTCCGTGAGTTCGAGCCCCGCATCAGGCTCTGGGCTGATGGCTCAGAGCCTGGAGCCTGTTTCCGATTCTGTGCCTCCCTCTCTCTCTGCCCCTCGCCCGTTCATGCTCTGTCTCTCTTTGTCCCAAAAATAAAATAAACGTTGAAAAAAAATAAATTAAAAAAAAAAAAGAAAAGAAAGATTTATATATTTTGGGATTTGCAGATTTATAAATTTTAGATGTTTTTTTAAGTTTATTTATTTATTTTGAGAGACAGGGAGGGGGCACAGAGAGAGGAGAGGTAGAATCCGAAGCACACTCTGCCCTGTCAGCATGGAGCCCAATGTGGGACTCGAACTCACAAACTGTGAGATCATGGCCCAAGCCAGAGTCAAGAGTTGGATGCTTAACCAACTGAGCTACCTAAGCACTCCTATACTTTTTAACTTAAAAAAAAAATGTCTCTTATTCTCCCCCATTTTCTCTCACCTACACTGCAACACAACTCACATCTTTCATGTTCTTAAAAATCCTTGTGTTTCAAATCATCATGTGAATATTAGTGAATGCAAGGACTACACTCCTGACACAGTCCATCCTATACCCTCTGCTCTATCTCCAGGCTGTTTCCTCTACTTCCCCACTCCCATGTTTTCATCTCCTACTAATAACTCCCCTTTCTACATCTTCAATCTCCACACCTCTTGGAAATTACAAGCTCATATTCTCCACCATCTTTTGAACAGACTCCACTCATATATGTCTAAAGAAGTGTATTGTCTCACATTAACCTCCCCTTTAAAAAAACAGCTACAACCCCCCCCAACTTTGTATTCTTGATCTTGATTAAATAAGTCAAAATCATCATATTAATCCAAGTGATAAATCTTAGTTTAGTACAAATATTTGACTCTATCTATACACTTGCTCATCAGGCACACATTGTTAGTCTCCAAGTGCTATTGGTTCTACTCACTAAACATCTTGGAGGTAATCTACTTGTTCTCTTTCAAGAACTATTTTTATTTAAATAATTGAAATAAAAGAATAATTCATACTTATACAACAGTTCAGCAATACTGAAGTGTCTAAAGGAACATTTATAGACTTACTCTTTCCTCTTGATTGCTAATTATTGTTAATAACTTACTGCATATCATTCTGTGATTATCCTTTGCTTACACAAAGATAAGAACGTATATAGATGTTCCTACTACTTTTTATTACCATTGTCACCAGTTAGGGTCTAATATTTGTCTTTTAAACTACTGAATAGTTACCTCATTCTTTTCTTAAAAACTTTTAATGGTCCTCCATCCACCTATTATATGGTAAAACTGAACCTATCAGAATACAGAAATCTTCTGGCTAAAAAATGATTTTCTTATCCTCAGATGCCTTGTTGAGGGTACTTTTGTGGATGCCTGTTTCCTGGACTTTGGATGAGAAAGCAGGCTTAAGTGTTGGCTTATGTATTTAACAGATTTGAATTTTCAGCTTTTAGAAAAATTGGAACATAATGGGAAAATTTAAGCACACAAAAGTTTTGGTTATGTGACAATAAACTGTGTTTTCTTTAATTATCATAGATGTTATCAATGAAAATAATCTGTGGCATGAGTCGTTAATAGAGATTTTTTCATGTTTATATTTAGATCAATTTAATATACTTTATCATTTAAGTCAAAATTCTTCTGTTATCCTAGTAAATTTGACTAATTATATTAGATTTTTTTGTTGTCTTCAGCTTCATTATTTCAAAAAAGGCTAACAAAACTAATTACACCATTTTCAGATTTACACTTCTTATTGAGATGAGATGTGCATTTGCTCTTTTGAACTCAGAAAAGGCAACAGTTCATTCTTCACTTGTCTATCTTCTCTTTAAGGTTGACATTTTATACAGATGATGGCTGTCAAAATAAGATGATTGCTATATGAGTCAATCTGGATGGTGTATTCTCCAAAATAGAATGCATTTTTTTCTGTGTGTATTGTTACATAGTGTGCATTTTAGAGCTTCCAATATGTTATTATAGTTTTCAACACATTAAAAAAAGAGTAAGAAAATATTTTTAGATTTGGTTGAAAAATACAAAATTACTATTGTTACTTGGTCAGCAGTTTTTAAGTGATTCTCAAATATAAATATTAAAATGATGACTATATCTAAACCTTGCTGACTATATTTCTGTTCTATATATTTCTTCCTTATTTGTTAGTATATTAGAATGATTCTGCAATCATACGTAATCTTTAGTTGTTTTGTTAGAAAGGAAGAAAGATATTCAGTTTTCACTTATTTATTCCTTTACTAAATATCACGTTTAAAATATGTCTTTTGAAATTATTTGAAAACATACTGATTACTTTAAATAGACCTTGCATTTTTTAAAGTGCTATTATTCTCATCTTCTTAAAATTCTAAGAGATCTAGATTCCGAGGACATATAACAAGGAAGTATTATCCAAAACTATGAAGTTCGTAGCAAGAATGTTTTTTCTTGAGTCCCTGTCTCTGGCTTGAAGGAGAAACCTGAAGAATGAATTTTCTTTCTCACTTGAGCATAGGGCCTACCACAAACCTCTTCCCAGAATCCCATCCTGTTCTTCCTGGTCAAACTTTCTCCAGACAAATCTCTACACTACAAAGCTCAAAACTAATCAGGAAGGCTGAGAAACTAAAAAATATTTCGGAGTTCAGAATACATTAGGTAAGTAAAATGTTACTCCCCAGCCCAGATAAGAATGCCATATACTAAAGCACTTCTGAGTATGTAATCTTTTTTTCTCCCATAAGAAGTTGCAACCTAATTAGTCTTAAAATAATCTACTGGGAGTGATGAAATAGAAACCAATAAATTTGTAACTTTTGGAAGGTTATTTAATCTTCCTGTGCCTCACTTTCCTCATCTGTAAAATGGAATAATAATTATAACTATGTCATGTGGTTCTAAGTATGTATATACAGCATTTATAACAACCTTTGGAACATAGTGAGCATTATTAAGCATTAGCAATTAGTACTACCTACAAAGGGCATATTGATCTATTTTTAACCTGCCTAAGCTACAAACCAAAGGCCCTGTTGGAGGACTTGGAACCACTGATCATTTTGTATTTGGATAGTGGATATTCTTCCACTTATAGATTTTATTTACATTTGAAGGATGTGCAGTATCTCCTTGGTCCAAATTAGAAATTTCATCAAACCTGTTTCTATTTGCTATCCTCTCTTCTCTCTGTGTCTGTCTTTCTTTCTTGCTGTCTCTGTCTCTGTCTCTCTCTCTCTAACACACACACCAGGTTTGAGCCAGATTTCCTGATAGCATATGCCTGTGGCTCATCTCTCATATAAGTCTTGCAAAAAGCTCACAAAAAAGAACTCAGAACATTTATAGGTGAGTAATAATAGGATAACAAAAGGAACTTGTGTGAAATATATAAAAAGATACTAAAATAAACAAGGAAAGAAATTTAAAAGGTTTAAGAATATTCGAAAAATATATTTCCATGCAAATGAAAATTCCATTTGAATATTTCATTCAAAAGTGCTGTCAAAATTTAAGGATAGCTCAAGGAATAAATTACCTTGGGGAACCTGGGTGGCTCAGTTAACTGCCCAACTCTTCATTTTGGCTCAGGTCATGACTTCACGGTTTGTGAGTTCAAGCCGTGAACTCATTGTGCTTTGAGCTGACAATGCAGAGACTGCTTGGTATTCTGTCTCTCTCTCTCTCTCTCTCTCTCTCTCTCTCTCTCTCGCCCCTCCCCACCTGCTCTCACTGTCTCTCTCTAAATAATAAATGAATAAACTTAAAAAAAGGAATAGATTACCTCTGTAAATCAAGAGCAGAAATTAGAGACAGAAGAATCCATGAAATCCATGGCAGGACAGTAAAAATCGATGCCACTTGAACTGACAAACCTAGTCATGTTGGAGAAGGAAAGTAAATATATTATCCCAGAAATTATGGGAAATTGGAGGCATTGAATAATATATTAAACAATGTTAAAAGCTAAGAACAAGACAAAAATTATCAAACTGAAAAAGGAAGAAAGCTGAAGTGCAAATGTCCCATGAGATACAGCAAGAAAACATTATCCAAAAGCATAAAATTCATACAAAGAGAAATTTATGAAGTACTGTATTGATATACTTTAAGATACAGTGGAAAATTACAGTATCAGGTAGCAGTTCATAAGATTAATTTATACAATTTGAAATATTCTACATAAAATGATAATCTATAATGTGACACTATTATAATAGGTGCATATTATAAGTACATAGTTTATTTATAATTTTGCTTTAGGACTGTATTTTAAAATTTTTTTAAGCTTTTGTTTTTGAGAAAGACAGAGAGTACAAGCACACGTGAGGCAGAAAGAGAGTGGAAGATTCCCAAACAGGCTCCCATCTGTCACCTGACGTGACAGAGCCTGACGTGAGGCTTAAACTCAGGTACCGCAAAGTCGTGACCTGAGCTAGAATCAAGAGACAAATGCTTAACCAACTGAGCCACCCAGGCACTTCTTGCTTTAGGACTTTTCTGGACAATTTCCAGGGCTACTGCCTTAGGAGACAATAGCTTCATCAGATTGACAGTACCAAAAAATTATCAAAGATCTTTAATCAATATTGGAAACGTTGTAAATAAAACCCATGTGGAGTTAATTTAACCACACAATTCTAGTTCTTCCTAAAATAAAAGCATAAATAAACTCAATATAATAAAGATTTAATAATTTACATATTATATTTTTCTTTACATTATGAATTACCCAAACTCTGTCATACTAAAAACAATATCCCCAAGTAGGCTTTCGAATGATTAAATTCAGTGACTTTGAGATGCTGCCAACTTTAAAACTAGAGTGGTAGTTTTTTTGTTTTTGTTTTTGTTTTTTTTTTTTGGTCATAATTATATTTTCAAAGTAGGATGATAACACATGATTTAAGACATGGGTTAACTTACTAATAAACTTTTGAAGATGTAGATTTTTGGTATCTGGGACACAACTTTTATTCCTGCCTAAGACTCCACAATATATGAGGGAAGATTCTCCAGGAATAAAATGAATATGGAAAAGTCAGCACTGTGCATGTCCAAATAAAGGTACCACATTTCAAATAAATGAAAAACTTTCATAAAAAGAAAAACAAATTTTGGGTAGTCTCAACTTTTAACAGGAACAATAGAAACAATGCATATTTTCTTCCTGCTTGAATTAATGTGACTCTCAGTAAATTCTTTCAGGTAAACAAAATAACTCAGAGGAAGGAGACAAAAGAATGGGCACATAGAAAATTGATAGACTCAGGTACTTATATCAGGTCTAAAGGGAAAGATTCACATTTTATGGCTATGGCCACTTACACTTAGATGTGAGTGGAATCAAATAGAAACCAAACAAGGACTTAGTAAACTCATATTTTGAAATGAACCTGAAACATGGATTAAAAGAGACTCTAATAGTTCAAACATGTCAAAAGAGACACAATAGTCCAAAAACACTTATATATGCAAAATTCTATGGGCAAAAAGCAGAACCTCTTCAGATATAACCAATGGAAAAAATCTCCCAGAATGCACATCTAAAACCATGTATAAAAAGGGACTTGAGAGTTTCTCTTTTTTTTAAGTTTTATTTATTTATTTATTTAGGGAGAATGTGAAAGAGGAAGGTGCAGAGAGAGAGAGGGAGAGAGAATCTCAAGCAGGATCCACACTCATACAGAGCCCAACATGGGGGCGGAACCTACAAATCATGAAATCATGACCTGAGCTGAAATCAAGAGTCAGATGCTTAACTGACTGAATCACCCAAGCACCTGGGACTTGAGAGTTTCTATCAGGGGTAGAACTAACCTAATCAGAGAATATTCTGTCTTTCTGAAAAGGGGTCTTAGAATATTTGCCTATGATTATTTCAGAATTGCTTCTAACCAGTAACAGCCATTATCGTCTTTTTCAGGTAGAAGTATTTGCTACAGGTACCATGTTTTCACAACCACGTACTATTTTTCTCTATTTCATTTATATGCCTTCAAATAAAGGTAATATGCATCTGGTCCTGATGAAGAATAGTTCATCATAAGACTCTGTGTTTCAAGCCTAGGGTCATGTGTGTCTGAAACACCTGTGGTACCTTTCTTGGAGAGGAGTGAGTGCATTTTGTATGTAGAAAGGAGATAACCCAATTACTGTTGCCAAGGAATGTACTTGTTAGATTGTATTATGTCAGAGCTATTCGCTCTTTGCTTTTCAACACATTTTTATCCATGCCCTTTGCCATATGACTTCCTGCCATGTGGCCTTCACCGTATGGTCTGCTTTAGCCAGGAGAATGTAAGCAAACATGTCAATATACAGTCCAATTAAATACAGAATATATAATAGGAATTCTGTATTTCCATCAGTCTTTTTTTTTTTTTTTAATGCTTTCCTGTTGTCTGCCATAAGAACAACAAAATCCAGGCAGTAACCATTCCTCCAACCTATGTCCCACAATGAAAAAGTCATAAAGCCCTACTGAGCCAGTCTAAGCCAATGGATCCCAGTAGATGTGAAGCTGACATCTTAGAGTTGCTTATTTCTGTAGCAAATATTGACTAATAGAATGTATTTTAAAAAGAAATAAATCATAAAACACATTCAAACATATAAAAAATGAACCAAACAATATATGTTTTGTAAGCCCTTCCTAAGGAAATTAACAATTTAAAATCTTCAGTTGAACATAAAATGAATTGAGAAATTAAAGCAAAATGATTTGTGACATGCAATCCAATTTAATAACAAGACTAAGAATAAAGCATACTGTAATGTAAATGTAATCAATTCTGAATATCCATAAGTAATATAATTAATAATATTTAGAAGGGAAAAGAAAAGTTATGAGGTTGTGAAATCACATTGATTATCTCATTTAAAACTGATAACCCAGTTAAAAAGAATGAGAATATTCAAAGGCTTAAAAAAGAGTAAGAAAAAATAATTTAAAAAAAAGTATTAGAAAATAAGTAATATAGTCATCAAAACCAGGTTTATGATGATTGTGGTATGTCACCTCCATACCATTTCAGTGAAGGACTCATCCTTGTTAAAAGGCTGAGAGTGTTACAGGAGAGTGTTACTGATAGATAACCTTGAGCTGTTTGCTTCTTCAAGGGTTGTCTCAATTCTAGAGTCCTGTAGCCCAAGTCACACTGCCACCAACAATGACTGAAAGCTAGGAAAGCATAAATGACTGGCCATCATGGCTCAACTCAGAACAACACTGGATGACCACTGTAGCTCCAGAGCTCCCAGAATCATCAAACTAGGCTGTTTGGGGGCTTACATTTCAGCTTGACATCTTCCTCCACCCAGTCCTGATTCCTATCCTGTTTATAAATGTGTATCCTAAATGTACTTCTTAACACATATCTTACATACAAACTTTGTCTCAGAATCTACATTCTAGGAACCCACTCTACAACAGAAGGTTCAGGGGAGGGGCAGGTGGGTGGCTTAGTCAGTCTGAGCGTTGGACTTTTGGTTTTGGCTCAGGTCATGATCTCCTGGTTCCTGGTATCAAGCCCCCAGTCAGGCTCGAGCAGTGCAGAATCAACTTGGGATTCTCTCTCTCCCCCCCTCTCTATTTCTCTCCTCTGTTCCTCCTCCTTAGCGCTCTCTCTCTCTCTCTCTCTCTCTCTCTCTCAAAACCTGCAAAATAAAAAAAGTAAAGTGGAAAGAAGGTGTCTTAGGTTACTCTAAAATCAGACTCTAAGATAAATACTTGAGTAAATAATTTATTTAGGAGGTGAACTAACACCAACATTCAGAGGGAAATCCAGATTCCACACAAATCAGCAATTGTATTCATTATCAATCTCTATGAAAAATTTTAAGAATAAAAACAATCAACTACTACAGATGAATTAGGAAGAGGTCTAGGGGAGTGCTGCTCTCCAGGACTTTCTTTTGCATTTTGTACATATACTGTGTAATCTTTAAAAATAAAGGAGGTAACCTGTGAGATAAATGGGTATGTCACACGGTAGAAAGTGTTTAGTTTGTGAAATATATCCATTTAATAACCTAGGTTATTATACAGTGTATGGGCATTTCCCAGGGAGTCATAGCTCACAAAATCCACAGATTCTGGGCTTGTTCACCATAAGTAAACCTAAACTAGGGACATTCTGCTTAAACCATTTTATAAATAAGAACTCTTCTCCCAGTAAACAGTATTAGTGTGGTTTGTAAGGACAAGAGGTACAGTTATCGTCATGTTTATAAAAGGAAAAGACTTGTGCAGCTGCCTTTTTTCCTTCCCTGAGACATTTCCTTTCAAAGATGAGCTGTTTTAATTCCTTTCTCTTTATTGGTAATAAAATCTGGGGAGGAGTAGGTGAGAAAGTAGGAAATTAAGAGGGAAGTAAATAAAGCTAATAAAATGCCTACTAATTAGAGGGGCACTCCTATGGACAACTAGGAATTTATTCAACTGAGGATCCTGGGAAACTATATAAAACCAAACTCAGAATTGTTCCCATGAGGAGCAAAGAAGTGAAGACATTTTTTTTTTTACCAATTCGGTTGTAGATATTTGTTACAAGTCACTCTAGGAAATGTTAACTGGACACTTGGGAAAAGAATGCTCAAGGAAACCAGAGGATGTCCTCAGGTAGAGAGTCACAGGTGTTTGATGTTGGAACTGCAATCACAAGGATTTTTCACTGTTCCACTGCCACTGGGCTAACTTTCATGATTAATTAAGAGGATATGGACAGAGCAATGGCAGCACCTGTTATGCAGACCAAATTGGAGGAAACCAATATATGCTAATTTTGGTATTTTCATAGTAGATAGTCAATGTAAACTATTTAAAAATCATATTGGAAAGGATATCAGACAATATTTTTAAGTAGAGCACTTTCTTCCAAAAATTTATGTATCAGGAACATAATATAATCTTAAACAATCTCTTCCTAAAACCTTAAGGTCAAGATGCATGATTGTGACACTTTGCCTTTTATTTTTCCTCTTTTTCTTTCTTTTTTTTTTTTTGATGTTTATTTATTTTTAAGAGAGAAAGAGAGAGAGAGGGAGAGAATGATGGGGGTGGGACGGTAGCAGAGAGAGAAAAAGACACAGGATCTGAAGTAGGCTCCAGGCTTTGAGCTGTCAGCACAGAGCCCCATGCGGGGCTCAAACTCACAAACTGTGAGATGAACCTGAGCTGAAGTTGGACACAAACCTGAGCTGAAGTTGGACGCTTAACTGACTGAGCCACCTAGGTACCCCAATTTTTCCTCTTTTTCTAAAATTCTCTTTCCTTTTGGCTTTATGATTTTTAAAATGACTTTCATTGTTGCGCCTTTTCATATATTTAGTTTCTTAGCTGTGTGTCCAGGAATTGTTCATTTTCTTTTTTTTCTTCCGATTTTCTTACTATATTCCTCCTCCTTCCCATTGTCAGTTTGTGCTGTGATTGAGTTAACCGAATATGATAAATATCAAACATCCTTAATTACTTTATCATCAATCCTTTCATAAAAACTAATTAATAAATCTTTAGGGTTATAAGTAACCATCTAGTTAATTAACATCAGAGATAGTTTAAGTACAATGTAGGTGTAATTTTGGGCATTGACTGTTTCTTGAAAAAGCAATAAAAAACATCAGATATCTAACTGTTTTTCAAATTATTTGAAAGTGAAAAACAATGAGGTTTTCAGCCCTTTTCTTATTTTTTTTAATTTAAATCTCATGTTTAACTTATAGTTTCTCATGAAATGCATGGACTTAAAAATGAATACAAATATTTCCTAAAGATGCCTAGAAATTTCTTCTGGATAAAATCATAACACTCAAAAATATTCAAGGTAATTTACATACAAAACCAAAAACAAAACAGGGCCTGATTGGGATGATTGAAATGTGACTCAATAGATGCAGAACAACTATGAATAAATATAGTCAGGATTTTCCAAGGGTACACAGGCCCCATGGTGTTCAAATAAAATAGTGCACGTACCTTAGATTCTCACTAGAAATACTAATTCCTAGCCCCCAGACTCAGAGATTCTGTTCCAGGAGATTTAGTGCATATACCAAGAATATGCTTCTACTTTGGCTCTTTTAAGTGACCCGAACTGTAACTAACTCAAGAATTCCACTTTATAGATATTGACATATGCCTGAAATCAGTGAAACTGTGTGGTATTCTAAGCATACAGAAAGAACTTAGTCACACTGTAAAGTACAATAAATATTATCGATATTAAAAGTTTAAAAGTAGAAATATTTAAAAGTAGAAAGTGGAGTGTATAGTGATATTGTGCAAATTGATACAGATGCTGTGGTTGCCCTGCTGGGGGCAGGATCAATGCCCCACTGGTTTGGATGTTAGTGATGAAACTGCACATGTACTAAGAAGGCATGAAATGATTTATTACTCACAGAGTGATGCTTTTTGAGGAGAACAGGGCAGGCTCCCAAGCTGGTTTGAAAATAGTTTGAAAGACAGGGAGTAGCTGGTGGTGTGGGGGGTTATCATGGTGACTAGGTAGGTGGGCATGGAATGAGGATTCCTACTACCTGGCTCAGGCTTACCTGGTGTGAAGTTCCTGCTGGAGGCAAAGGAAGAAATGCGTGGGCTTTGCTATCACATGTAGGGCAAGATAGGAGGGGAGAAATGTGGGGCTTGAAAGCTGGCAACAATCAAACATCGAAAGCAGAATCAAACTTTTTATTTAAAATACTTGAAAATATAAAAGCCATTAAGACTTAGTTGAAAGTTCTGAAATATGATTTTACTTGACTGGAATCAGTAAGAATATCTATCTTTCTATCTACCTGTAATTTTAAATAAATACAGGGCTCAGTAATTAGCTAGCCATAAATGAAGTCTATAGTATTATATCAGACATTTTGCAAAACATAAATGTTTATTGGTAATCTGAACGTATTATTTGGAAAGCACAGTTGTATACCAAACCCATTTTAATTATATCTTGGATTTCTGTCAGTTTAATCAAATAAATTTATAATAAACATTCCATGAGACAAAGCTCATGGATTTACTAAAGCACACAACAAAATAGACTGACACTTACAACCAGTGAATATATACAAATCTTGTGGGTCTTTCTATTTAAAAAAAAATCAAAAGCAGTGTTTGTAGTGGGTTATTATAGTATGGAAATACTCCATTGTAGCCGAATTCCTTCAGAAAGTGGATTCCACAGCAAGACTTTAGAAGTGGACTTAACAATAAGAAGCCAAATAATGATTTCCACTCACATGTATTTTTGTGTTTTGGAGGTTTTAGGGTACCACGCAAAGAAAGAGAGACTTTTGGCACATAAAACATCCAGCCTAGTACTAATACTTAGCAAAACCAAAGATAACCCTCATATAAATACACAGAAATTGCTCTTAAAAATACTTTCTGAAGATTATAACTCTAAATATGGGAAAAAATCAAAGTGATTTCTTTAAAGAATAAAGTAAGTTAAAACAGGCACCGAAAAAAAGCCTTACCACCTACCTATGAAAACAAGTTTTAGCTGCAGGTGAGTAAGTAAACAAGCCTTAAAAAGCTTTCAGAGGAATAAAACAACAAGGAATAGAAATGGGGGAAAAAATGTCTCCCAGGGAACAAAAAAAGCCAATCATTTCCAGAACTCTGCAGGGGTGGTATATGATTGTGTCTGTGAATACAGCATCAGAAAAGTTAGCCTCTCTCATTTCATTTTACAGGTAAGAGGAATGTTGGGATGACTGCTCCCACCAATGTTTGGGGGGATTGTTTGTTTCTTTAATATGACTGTGGGATTCCTTTTCTTAAAAGGAAAATCCTCGTTGTCAATGTTATTTTATACAAAATTTTTGGTGGTACCTCAACCCACCAAATAGGCAATAGAATATTAACATTTAACTCCCACTTTGGAAGGAATAAATTTATCTACTGAGTTACAGAGAGACCATTTATCTTCTATGTTATTAAAAATTCTATTTCACCCCGATATGAGAAGAATAAATCAATAAACCAATAAATCAATAAATCAGAGGTTTGAACAAACCAAAGTAGGAGAGATGACAAAAGAAATCACTATATGATACAGAAAAACCATGGGCTTGGAAGTCACACAGACCTGAGTTCAAAATTTAGTTAGAAACTTAAACACCATATAACCTTATTAAGATGTATAATATTTCTGGATCTTCTGCTTCTTCATATACAAACTATGCAAAATGACTGTCATGCTTTGAATTGATATATGTGAACTATAGGGCCCGGGAAAAGTATGTTTTTAAAAATTAAGTGGTATATATTACATAATAATTATAGAATGAGCGATTAATAAAATGTAAGCAATTCTTAAAGTAAGCCCTGGTGAATTTTTGTCCCTAGAAGTTTATAAGAAAAAGAAAAGCTTTTTTATGTTAAAAAAAATATTGAATAACAGTATAAAGGAAAAGAACACCCAGGTGAACATATCAAGGAATGTCATCATAGAGACCTTTACGCACAATCTGTACCAAGGTTCATGGAAATCACCTTTGCTAATGTACCTTTGGAAATTCAAAATGGTTGTTAGCATATCAGAAGATCTAAGAAATCTTGTTATAAGAATTTATCTGGAGTTACATTAAAATCCTTTGGCAAATCTTGAGGAAAAAAGAAGTTATCTGGAAAAAAAGTAACATGACTTCCCAAACATTTGACATTACAGTGTGTGTGTGTGAGTGTGTGTGTGTGTGTTTGCCTATTATGCACAGCTATTATCTTGCAGACCTGGTTCTCCTTAAACCAACTTTTAGAAAAAAATTAAATATTCATATAATTATCAGGTGCATTGAAGAGGTTAAATTATATCAGTCTTTTTGTATAAATGGACTATGGATATCTTATTCAGCTTGGGGTGCTATGACAAAATTATCATAAACTGGGTGGCTTAAACAACAGAAACTTATTTCTTATAATTCTGGGAGCTGAAAGTCCAAGATCAGGTGCTAGTGTAACAGGGTGAGGGGCTTCCTTTTGGTTTGCAAATGGCTCTCTCTCTGCTGTATCTTCACATGGTGGAGAGAGAAAGCTGACTCTTTGGTCTCTTCTTACACACATACTGAATGACCCTATTGTGAGTACTCCACCCTCACGACCTCATTTAAACCTAGTTACCTCTCAGAGCCCACCCTCCCAACCAAATACCATCCACTGGGGTTAGAGTTTCAATATGTGAATTGTGGAAGTTATAAACATTCCGTCTGTAGTGATGAGATGTCAAAGATTGAATGTTATACACATTTTACTTAATTTCTAGGTGCCTCAGTCTGTTCATGTATAAATGAAAACAACATTTTTAAAAAGCCACTGTGAAGTTTAGAGATATGATTCATAAAACCTCTAACCCTGTGACCATAGGAAAGTAATCACTTAAAATAGAATAGTGAATAATGGCAATTATTTTGATAGTGTTATAATTAAATACCTCAAATTTCTCACTTTTAAGTTATTTTGATGCCTCCATAATGTGTTTCTTTCAAGGATGTATTTTTAAAGTCTTATGTTAGCTTCTTTGGTTCTATTCACAGAATGATGTGATTAATTTTTCTGTCACCAACAGATTACTTTAGTTAGATTATAAATATCTTTTATCTTCCATTCTAAAACATACATTCTTTTTTTTTTCCTTATTTTCATCAGTCACTATTCACTTCTCTACTTTCTTTTCCAGACAAAATTCCTAAAAGAGCTGCCTGTTCAGTCTTACCTTCAACTTACTCTTCACTTTAACACATTTCAGTTTTGGCCCATCCCACACCACCAGAAAGTGTGTGTGTGTGTGTGTGTGTGTGTGTGTGTGTGTGTGTGTGTTGTATAAACAATGAGCTACAGTTTTCTGAGGCAAAGTAATTTATCCATTGTCATTTTACCCACCATCTCAGAGACTTTGATCCAGTTGACAACTCCTTTGTTTCTGGAAGTAGTTTCTTTAATTAGTTTTCAATTCACATTCATAAATTTTTCCCTATTGTTTCCCTTAGTGGTCCCTTCTCCTTTGCTCAACATCTAAGTAATGGATTACCTCAGGACTCAATCTTGGACCCTTTTTTTTCTATTTTCTCTTCCCTATGATCTTATTCAAGTTCATGGGTTAAAACCCATCTATATGCTGTTGATTTGTCAATGTACTTCTATAGCCCAAACTCTCATCTGATATTCAGATTTATACTTCCAACTGCCTATTTGACCTCTTCCTTTGAAAACCCACAAGACATTCCAAAACTGGGGCCAAAATAGAAATTTTGGATCTGGCCTACTATCACTATCAATATTTTAAACACACATAGCCTCTCCAAATCTATCAACCAATTATCAGCATTCATCCATGCTATTGTTTAGCTTGAAACTGGGTCTTCCCTCTGTTAACTACATCATTCTCTCAATATCTCCACCCAATATTTTCCATCAGAAAGTTCTATAAATTCTAAAAAAAGAAAGCTCTATAATTTCTACCTCTTAAATATATTTGCAGTCCATCTATATATTTTCTTTATTTCTACTGCCTTCATGTCATTCAGAGATTCTTCATATGGGGTCCGAATACCACCAAAATATTAATGGATATAACTTTAATTAAATGTAACTGGTTTTCTATAAAGTCTTAAGTAATTTATTTATACATTTAAAAAATATTCTTCTAAGAAGTTATCTATTGGTTTGATCAGACTACCACAGGGATCCTAACTCATCCTGAATGTTCAGATTCTTTTGGCTTATAATTCATTCTAATATACCTTTTGCATAATAAGGCTGTGGCTAATTTTGTTTTTTATTTTGCTTCTACTTTTGCTGGGTTATTGTTATTATTAACTTTTTGTTCATGTTTCTGTATCACTTCTGGTGGCTTTCAGCAGGCAGTTAAATAGTCTACAAATGGATGCTAAGATTGAAATAAATTCTTATTTTACTTAAATTAAGATACAGGGATATATTTATCATGAAATTGAAGCAAAGAGCAGTAGGGGATCTAGTATATCAGAGAAGTACTTCCCTTATACCTATGCTCCCTAATTTTGGGGAGGAATATGTGTCACAGATTTACTACTGATACTGTTTATACAAGATAGTCTTGTATATTATGCAAGAGATTCAGTATATTCTGTGTCATAGAATTTTTGTACTAAGAATTGCATTCATTTTCAAGAAGTACTCAACTAAATCTCTGTGTCTTGTATGCTCTTAAAACAACTCAGGGTCTGTAAGATATTTCTTCATTAGTGTAAGAAAGCAGTCACAGACAGAAATCTGAAGCTAGCTGTCATTGGAAACAAACTTCATGTTCACTTCTTGAGGAGTAAACTCATGGATGTAGTATGTAGGCAAATTGATTTCTAAGACTATTGGTTACCATAGTAACTAAATTTGTGTAATTTATGTGTGTGTGTCTATGTGTCTTGCAAAAGCTACTTTTTTAAAGCTGAATCAAAACTTTTAGATATGATACAAGCAGTTGATATTTAAGGTTAATCAGTTTAAAATCTGAAATGTTCTTCAAAACCCGTGTGTGTTTGTCCTAGTCCCACAGATTCCCACAATTATTCCACTGATTAGATATTAGAATGAATGAAATAAAAGATGAACCTAATGGTGTAATGGTTTAAAGCTAGTTATTAATTATGCACAATTATATTTGGAATACTTAATTCAAATGATCTTTATCCAAAGAACAGGTATTACCTCCTCTTTTTTTTATCAATGGACTCCAGGATATTTTAAGTAAAGTAAATAGATATTTAGTCAAATTTTTATTTATTTTCTACATGCAAGAATAGAAGTATGGGCTTAGCATCTTAGGAAAACCATACAGTATCCTGGTATGACTTCTTTTACCTTAGTGAATAAGTCACAATTTCTGTTCATTGTAATCTATGTTCTAGAAATCAATCAGTTGTAGGCTTTCAAATTCCATGTAAAAGATTAAGCACCTTATTACCATTATAACAATTGAATGAGAAATTGAAAACATCTGAATATATTAATGATAATATAACCTTTATGTTTCTGTTATAATTACTCAGCTCAAGCTTAAGGATTTGGCTGAGTGATATGTCTCTTTCACTGCAAATATTTTCAAGTTTAAATGAAGTATTTTTAATCGAACAAAGAAAAGACATTCCCCAAGAAATATTGTTTACATTAAAATTAAAATATAGGGTAATAGACAGCCCCATACTTTTGTATGCCAAGTGTACTTCCATCTTCTGTATACAAATATGTCTGTTCATGCAAAGCATCTTTGATATTGGCCATTCTGTACTTAGATGCAACTAAGTTGGCTTGACTTGAAGCTCTTAGACGTAGCTCTTATCAAAAGCCCTGATTATTTTTAGAACAGGAATCATTCCAGCTCAGGGTGGTTTTAGGACTACAGATTTTGGTTCCTGATATTAATGAGGGAGATCATTAGTTGATGGAAACTTCCTTCCAGATGGTAGGTGATAATAGTGTATTTAGGGAGATATGCTAAGTTAGGAGAAAACTTTGCTTGACTCTTGGCCAAGTCTTTTCCTTTATCAAAGAAGATATTTCCATACTCTGAATTCAATTTGGTATCAATTACAGAGTAAGCCCTAAAGAAAGCAGGAGCCCTTAATATCATACTTAAAAGTTCTTGTCATTCTTTTATTTTTCTTCTACCTTTTTTTAAAGTTTATTTATTTATTTTGAGAGAGAGAGAGAGAGAGAGAGAGAGAGGATGCAAGCAGAGGAGGGGCAGAGAAAGAGAGAGAGAGAGAGAGAGAATCTCAAGCAGGCTTTGCACTGACAGTGGGATTTGAACCCACAAACCATGAGACCAGGACTGGAGCCCAAATCAAGAGTGGGACCCTTAACCAAATGAGCCACCCAAGTGCCCTTATTTTTATTATTTTTAACACTATCTTTTCTTGGATAATTTTATCTTTGAATCAGAACCTTGTCAGTAGATGGGTGTTATATAAAGGTATCTATGTCATATTTTAGTAACATCAGTTTCAAATAAATTATTACCAATCATGGCAGTATTTCTTAAAATGGATGTCTTGATTTTAGGGGGAGGTAGGTCTGAAACGTTGCTTCATGGCTATAACCCTCTACCTCTATTTGGCCCTGATATCAGTTTTTGCATGTGTGGTGGTTGATTTGCTTTCCATCCGTGTGTTGATCATTTTATGCCTGAAGCAAAACTCTCTCTAGGATTAGCTTATTTAGGATGAATAGGTCAAGCTGAGTATGAAAGCAAGAACAATGAAATTCCTTATCATCAGTGGCACAGAAGGCCACAAATCCTTCTAAAAAAATAGGTGCTTCGGGATACTATGGGAACATCTTCCACGGCCTTAAAATAGTGCTTTTTAACGCATGGCAGACAGTGAATTCAAACAAGAACCTTATATGTTGTACTACAATATGTGGATTTTAAATTAAATTACGCATTTAACCTGAGTTTCAATAATTCCTGGGAAAAAGGAAATCCACATCAATGAAATATCAAATATTTTCTTGCTTCAATTTTACAGAAAATCAGAGGAACAAGAAATTGTAGGGAGGGATTTTAATCTTCTTACTAAAATAAAGACCTAAATTATGAGTATAATCATCGAAGGATTCTTTGTCTATGATAAATTCTTTTGAAAACATTTCTTAACTGTTAAACTTCTCCCTTTCTGTTTACCTTATTCGATTTTTAACTCACAGATGAATGGGATCTTTTACAACAATATGTGCAAATATGTATATATATAGACATTTCCAAATAAATATTATATATCTGTCAATGTAAAACCTGTAAAAAAAATTTAGAAGCATTCCAATGAACATTTAATAGTATTGTGTTCTTATACTTTGTACTGTGAGTTATACCATGCAGATAAATTAAATACAAGATATACATATTTGTTTTTAAATTATCTTGAACTATATTCTTGTATCCCTTAACCATGATCTTAAATAAGAAGATGCTCTTTTGAAAACAATGTTCCAAACTACCTGCATTCTTTATAGGAGAGTTGTTTGATGAAATGAGTACCTATGGCTATATTTACAATTTATGTCATTTGATTATTTTTCTTCTTTTGCTGAGTGTAGTTTAACAGCCATTTTTATAAAATTATTTCAGGTAAATTATCAGTTAAAGAATCTATGCACTATGTTTAAATAAACAGATACTTTTAAGATATAATTTAAAGAATGCGTATGCTATAACATCAGTTCTCAAGACATTTGCAACCCTTTTGAAGAAAAAATCACCTAGCATTATAACAAAGAACAATATAAGATCATATAATCAGTAACTAGAGAAAGAGGATGTTAGGGAAATCTTGAACTGAAAATATAACAACCTAAGGGTAATTTTAATCTGAAACAAGTTAGATGTCTCTGTTTTCAAATTTAAATATTAAGAGGTTAGACAGGAGTTCTACAACTAATTTGAGTTATAACATTCTGTAATTTGGAAGTGAAAAAAAGCATACGGTTTGAAGTTATCAAGAAAGACTTCATAAAAGAGGTATGACCTCATGAAGCAAAATAATTGTATATGATCTGACTAAAGGAGGAAAGAAGCACTTCTCATTGGAGATGGATAAGCTAGGTCGGAAATAAGAAAGGAACAGTGGAAAGGGGACCTACCTCACTGGGGAAAAACAAAAAGTGCGTACATTCTAGGCAGTTAGTGCTGAGCTTTAAAAGAGTGACATAATGACAAGCCTTGAATTTCAAGATGAGAAACTTGGACTACACCTGATGTTGCATAAAAAGCCATGAGGCGGACTGAAGCATGGAATTGGCATACTGAAATCTGCTTTTATGACTTGCAGTTCGGGATGAACTGGAAGGGGGAGATAAGAAAGAATGTCCATCAGGAGGTCATTGCATTATCCAAGAATAAAGTGATGCAAGCTTAGAGTGTTGGCAGTAGGAAGCAAAGGACAGGGCAAATTCATCAGGCACTTCAAAGAAAAATTCAGAAAATTTGGAGATGATTAAAGTTATTGAAGCATGATGTGCATGAAAGTCTTCATGCATATCTATTTGCACTCCATCTAATTCTACAGTTTATTTCTGCCTTTAATTACACAATATTCGTACTTTGCCAGTGTTTTTATTATTATCCTCACATTTGAAAAAAAATTAAGCTATCTTTCTATTTATGATCTTTTCCTGCCTGGAAATCTGCTATTGAGGCCAAACTGAGATTTGGACATTGGAGTAAGACCTACGTGTGTTCAATGTGAGCCCACAAATTACTGTGATTCCTTGTATGTCTATTTACACTTGTATCCATGTTGCTAGAAAAATTTGCAACACAAAATAGATGCTCAATAAATACTGACTGCATGGTTAGCTACATGAATGAACTTAAGGTTTTAAGCCTGAGTTTCCTCATCCATTAATTCACAGTGGTAGAAACTATATTTTAAAAGGTGAGATAATTAATTTAGGTAGTCTAATAAGTACTTTACAAGTGTTAGTTCTATCACTAGATAAAAATGTAGGCTAAAGTTTCAAGTATTTTATTTGCTGAAATATTTGATTGGTCAAATAGCTTAAACATTTCTTTCAGAAATGCTCCCTGTGTGTATGTTTGCATTTTGTGACAGCTATTGTTTATCATATTATATACATAAGACACTGAGGCACAGAGAAGTTAAATGATTTGGCCAATGTGCCATGGCTTGCTAATGAGAACTCTGTGGTTATAATTTCTAGTCTACTGTTAATTGATTACTATTACACAGAATTTTACTAAACGTGCATTTTTATGTTTAACCATGCATCTTTGGTAGTGCCAGAGCAAGAATTTATTAACAAAGGGAGATGTCACGGATCTGATTAAGTCCATGGCAAGAGACGTAGACCTCAGACTATAGGAGTCAAGAAACCATTGAAGAATTTTAAATCTGGAAATGTGACTTAGTTGAATTTTGTTTGTGATTGTTCATTCTGCAATATATGCGAAATAAATGATAGAAGGTAAATAGGACTAGAGCCTAGGTGTCTAGTTGGCATCTAGAGCAGAGGTCTGTCTGAGGGATAATGCTGGGGGAAGGAGAAATGAAATGAAGGAATGAGAATGAGGAAGTCATACCGCAGGGTTCAGCTGTCTGTGTAACATTTTATTTTGTTTTACTCTGGTATAATTGTGGGAAAATATTAGGCTTGGATGGATATTTGATATCATTTGATACAGAGGATTTATTATATTTTATTTTCTATATAGGTCTAAAATATTGATGTAATTCATAAGAAGTATAGAGATATGTTTTTTGAGTCAGGCTGTGCTAATGGGCATGTAGAGAGAGGAATGATTCCTTAAGTGTTTAGAAGCTCAATAAAGAAGTAAGGCAGGGGGGATGATTAAGGATGATTCCTGGGTTTATAAAATGGGTTTGTAGGTACATGATGATAAATAAAAATGAAACAAAAATAATAAGGAAATGAGATTTGGAGAGTGAGAGTATAATTATATATAAGAAAAATATGCATTATTTATTTATTTTTTTATTTATATATGAAATTTATTGTCAAATTGGTTTCCATACAACACCCAGTGCTCATCCCAAAAGGTGCCCTCCTCAATACCCATCACCCACCCTCTCCTCCCTCCCACCCCCCATCAACCCTCAGTTTGCTCTCAGTTCTCAACAGTCTCTTATGCTTTGGCTCTCTCCCACTCTAACCTCTTTTTTTTTTTTTTCCTTCCCCTCCCCCATGGGTTCCTGTTAAGTTTCTCAGGATCCACATAAGAGTGAAACCATATGGTATCTGTCTTTCTCTGTATGGCTTATTTCACTTAGCATCACACTCTCCAGTTCCATCCACGTTGCTACAAAAGGCCATATTTCATTTTTTCTCATTGCCACGTAGTATTCCATAGTGTATATAAACCACAATTTCTTTATCCATTCGTCAGTTGATGGACATTTAGGCTCTTTCCATAATTTGGCTATTGTTGAGAGTGCTGCTATGAACATTGGGGTACAAGTGCCCCTATGCATCAGTACTCCTGTGTCCCTTGGATAAATTCCTAGCAGTGCTCTTGCTGGGTCATAGGGTAGGTCTATTTTTAATTTTCTGAGGAACCTCCACACTGCTTTCCAGAGTGGCTGCACCAATTTGCATTCCCACCAACAGTGCAAGAGGGTTCCCGTTTCTCCACATCCTCTCCAGCATCTAGAGTCTCCTGATTTGTTCATTTTGGCCACTCTGACTGGCGTGAGGTGATACCTGAGTGTGGTTTTGATTTGTATTTCCCTGATAAGGAGCGACGCTGAACATCTTTTCATGTGCCTGTTGGCCATCCGGATGTCTTCTTTAGAGAAGTGTCTATTCATGTTTTCTGCCCATTTCTTCACTGGGTTATTTGCTTTTCGGGTGTGGAGTTTGGTGAGCTCTTTATAGATTTTGGATACTAGCCCTTTGTCCGATATGTCATTTGCAAATATCTTTTCCCATTCCGTTGGTTGCCTTTTAGTTTTGTTGGTTGTTTCCTTTGCTGTGCAGAAGCTTTTTATCTTCATAAGGTCCCAGTAATTCACTTTTGCTTTTAATTCCCTTGCCTTTGGGGATGTGTCGAGTAAGAGATTGCTACGGCTGAGGTCTGAGAGGTCTTTTCCTGCTTTCTCCTCTAAGGTTTTGATGGTTTCCTGTCTCACATTCAGGTCCTTTATCCATTTTGAGTTTATTTTTGTGAATGGTGTGAGAAAGTGGTCTAGTTTCAACCTTCTGCATGTTGCTGTCCAGTTCTCCCAGCACCATTTGTTAAAGAGACTGTCTTTTTTCCATTGGATGTTCTTTCCTGCTTTGTCAAAGATGAGTTGGCCATACGTTTGTGGGTCTAGTTCTGGGGTTTCTATTCTATTCTATTCCATTGGTCTATGTGTCTGTTTTTGTGCCAATACCATGCTGTCTTGATGATGACAGCTTTGTAGTAGAGGCTAAAGTCTGGGATTGTGATGCCTCCTGCTTTGGTCTTCTTCTTCAAAATTACTTTGGCTATTCGGGGCCTTTTGTGGTTCCATATGAATTTTAGGATTGCTTGTTCTAGTTTCGAGAAGAATGCTGGTGCCATTTTGATTGGGATTGCATTGAATGTGTAGATAGCTTTGGGTAGTATTGACATTTTGACAATATTTATTCTTCCAATCCATGAGCAGGGAATGTCTTTCCATTTCTTTAAATCTTCTTCAATTACCTTCATAAGCTTTCTATAGTTTTCAGCATACAGATTCTTTACATCTTTGGTTAGATTTATTCCTAGGTATTTTATGCTTCTTGGTGCAATTATGAATGGGATCAGTTTCCTTATTTGTCTTTCTGTTACTTCATTGTTGGTGTATAAGAATGCAACTGATTTCTGTACATTGATTTTGTATCCTGCAACTTTGCTGAATTCATGTATCAGTTCTAGCAGACTTTTGGTGGAGTCTGTCGGATTTTCCATGTATAATATCATGTCATCTGCAAAAAGCGAAAGCTTGACTTCATCTTTGCCAATTTTGATGCCTTTGATTTCCTTTTGTTGTCTGACTGCTGATGCTAGAACTTCCAGCACTATGTTAAACAACAGCGGTGAGAGTGGGCATCCCTGTCGTGTTCCTGATCTCAGGGAAAAAGCTCTCAGTTTTTCCCCGTTGAGGATGATGTTAGCTGTGGGCTTTTCATAAATGGCTTTTATGATCTTTAAGTATGTTCCTTCTATCCCGACTTTCTCAAGGGTTTTTATTAAGAAAGGGTGCTGGATTTTGTCAAAGGCCTTTTCTGCATCGATTGACAGGATCATATGGTTTTTCTCTATTTTTTTTTTAATGTGATGTATCACGTTGATTGATTTGCGAATGTTGAACCAGCCCTGCATCCCAGGAATGAATCCCACTTGATCATGGTGAATAATTCTTTTTATATGCCGTTGAATTCGATTTGCTAGTATCTTATTGAGAATTTTGGCATCCGTATTCATCAGGGATATTGGCCTGTAGTTCTCTTTGTTTACTGGGTCTCTGTCTGGTTTAGGAATCAAAGTAATACTGGCTTCATAGAATGAGTCTGGAAGTTTTCCTTCCCTTTCTATTTCTTGGAATAGCTTGAGAAGGATAGGTATTATCATGCCTTTAAACGTCTGGTAGAACTCCCCTGGGAAGCCATCTGGTCCTGGACTCTTATTTGTTGGGAGATTTTTGATAACGGATTCAATTTCTTCGCTGGTGATGGGTCTGTTCAAGCTTTCTATTTCCTCCTGATTGAGTTTTGGAAGAGTGTGGGTGTTCAGGAATTTGTCCATTTCTTCCAGGTTGTCCAATTTGTTGCCATATAATTTTTCATAGTATTCCCTGATAATTGTTTGTATCTCTGAGGGATTGGTTGTAATAATTCCATTTTCATTCATGATTTTATCTATTTGGGTCATCTCCCGTTTCTTTTTGAGAAGCCTGGCTAGAGGTTTGTCAATTTTGTTTATTTTTTCAAAAAACCAACTCTTGGTTTCGTTGATCTGCTCTACAGTTTTTTTAGATTCTATATTGTTTATTTCTGCTCTGATCTTTATTATTTCTCTTCTTCTGCTGGGTTTAGGCTGCCTTTGCTGTTCTGCTTCTATTTCCTTTAGGTGTGCTGTTAGATTTTGTATTTGGGATTTTTCTTGTTTCTGGAGATAGGCCTGGATTGCAATGTATTTTCCTCTCAGGACTGCCTTCGCTGCGTCCCAAAGCGTTTGGATTGTTGTATTTTCATTTTCGTTTGTTTCCATATATTTTTTAATTTCTTCTCGAATTGCCTGGTTGACCCACTCATTCGTTAGTAGGGTGTTCTTTAACCTCCATGCTTTTGGAGGTTTTCCAGACTTTTTTCTGTGGTTGATTTCAAGCTTCATAGCATTGTGGTCTGAAAGTATGCATGGTATGATTTCAATTCTTGTAAACTTATGAAGGGCTGTTTTGTGACCCAGTATATGATCTATCTTGGAGAATGTTCCATGTGCACTCGAGAAGAAAGTATATTCTGTTGCTTTGGGATGCAGAGTTCTAAATAGATCTGTCAAGTCCATCTGATCCAATGTCTCATTCAGGGCCCTTGTTTCTTTATTGACCATGTGTCTAGATGATCTATCCATTTCTGTAAGTGGGGTGTTAAAGTCCCCTGCAATGACCACATTCTTATCAATAAGGTTGCTTGTGTTTATGAGTAATTGTTTTATATATTTGGGCACTCCGGTATTCGGCGCATAGACATTTATAATTGTTAGCTCTTCCTGATGGATAGACCCTGTCACTATTATATAATGTCCTTCTTCATCTCTTGTTACAGCCTTTAATTTAAAGTCTAGTTTGTCTGATAGAAGTATGGCTACTCCAGCTTTCTTTTGGCTTCCAGTAGCATGATAAATAGTTCTCCATCCCCTCACTCTCAATCTAAAGGTGTCCTCAGGTCTAAAATGAGTCTCTTGTAGACAGCAAATAGATGGCTCTTGTTTTTTTATCCATTCTGATACCCTATGTCTTTTGGTTGGCGCATTTAATCCATTTACATTCAGTGTTATTATAGAAAGATATGGGTTTAGAGTCATTGTGATGTCTGTATGTTTTATGCTTGTAGTGATGTCTCTGGTACTTTGTCTCACAGGGTCCCCCTTAGGATCTCTTGTAGGGCTGGTTTAGTGGTGACAAATTCCTTCAGTTTTTGTTTGTTTGGGAAGACCTTTATCTCTCCTTCTATTCTAAATGACAGACTTGCTGGATAAAGGATTCTCGGCTGCATATTTTTTCTGTCTAGCGCACTGAAAATCTCGTGCCAATTCTTTCTGGCCTGCCAAGTTTCAAAAGAGAGATCAGTCACGAGTCTTATAGGTCTCCCTTTATATGTGAGGGCACGTTTACCCCTTGCTGCTTTCAGAATTTTCTCTTTATCTCTGTATTTTGCCAGTTTCACTATGATATGTCGTGCAGAAGATCGATTCAAGTTACGTCTGAAGGGAGTTTTCTGTGCCTCTTCTATTTCAATGCCTTTTTCCTTCCCCAGTTCAGGGAAGTTCTCAGCTATTATTTCTTCAAGTACCCCTTCAGCACCTTTCCCTCTCTCTTCCTCCTCTGGGATACCAATTATGCGTATATTATTTCTTTTTAGTGTATCACTCAGTTCTCTAATTTTCCCCTCATACTCCTGGATTTTTTTATCTCTCTTTTTCTCAGCTTCCTCTTTTTCCATAACTTATCTTCTAGTTCACCTATTCTCTCCTCTGCCTCTTCAATCCGAGCTGTGGTGGTTTCCATTTTGTTATGCATTTCATTTAAAGCGTTTTTCAGCTCCTGGTGACTGTTCCTTAGTCCCTTGATCTCTGTAGCAAGAGATTCTCTGCTGTCAGCTATACAGTTTTCAAGCCCAGCGATTAATTTTATGACTATTATTCTAAATTCACTTTCTGTTATATTATTTAAATCCTTTTTGATCAGCTCATTAGCTGTTGTTATTTCCTGGAGATTCTTCTGAGGGGAATTCTTCCGCTTGGTCATTTTGGATAGTCCCTGGCATGGTGAGGACCTGCAGGGCACTTCCCCTGTGCTGTGGTGTATACCTGGAGTTGGTGGGCGGAGCCGCAGTCAGACCTGATGTCTGCCCCCAGCCCACCACTGGGCCACAGTCAGACTGGTGCGTGCCTTCTCTTCCCCTCTCCTAGGGGCGGGATTCACTGTGGGGTGGGGTGGCCTGTCTGGGCTACTTGCACACTGCCAGGCTTGTGATGCTGGGGATCTGGTGTCTTAGCTGGGGTGGGTAGGCAAGGTGCTTGGGGGCAGGAGGGGCAGGCTTAGCTTGCTTCTCCTTAGGTGATCCACTTCAGGAGGGGCCCTGTGGCAGCAGGAGGGAGTCCGATCCGCTGCCGGAGGTTTGGCTCCACAGAAGCGCAGAGTTGGGTGTTTGCGCGGAGCGAGCAAGTTCCCTGGCAGGAACTGGTTCTCTTTGGGATTTTGGCTGGGGGATGGGCGGGGAAGATGGCGCTGGCGAGCGCCTTTGTTCCCCACCAAACTGAGCTCTGTCGTCCGGGGGCTCAGCAGCTTTCCTTCCCTTTGTCCTCCAGCCTTCCCGCTTTCTGAGCAGAGCTGTTAACTTATGACCTCCCAGACGCTAAGTCGTGCTTGCTGTCGGAACACAGTCCGTCAGGCCCCTCCGCTTTTTGCAAGCCAGACTTGGGGGCTCTGCTTGGCCGGCGAGCCGCCCCTCCGCCCCGGCTCCCTCCCGCCAGTCCGTGGAGCGCGCACCGCCTCGCCGCCCTTCCTACCCTCTTCCGTGGGCCTCTCGTCTGCGCTTGGCTCCGGCGACTCCGTTCTGCTAATCCTCTGGTGGTTTTCTGGGTTATTTAGGCAGGTGTAGGTGGAATCTAAGTGATCAGCAGGACGCGCGGTGAGCCCAGCGTCCTCCTACGCCGCCATCTTCCCCAATAACATTCAAAAATATGCATTTTCTAAATGGAGGACCCAGAGAATATAGGAAGCCATGGTATCTAGGGTAAAGCTGGAGCAGGTAGCCATATACAGGAAAAGCATCCTCGCATCCCCAATAATGGAAGAAGGTAGCAAGGAGAATGATTATGAAGGTTTGTCTCCCTAACAGAAACAGCTCCAAGATAGCAAGAACCTCTCAAAAGACCTCATCACCTTTATTTTACTAATGCTTTCTTGCTAATTAGATTTGTGCCTAGAAATACTTTCCTACTGTTTCTCACCTGAATATATGTTTTGGAAATTAAATTATCATCCAACACTTATCATATCCTCTACTTTTAACATAATGTCATCTCTTGCAGATTTCTAATTAGCTGGAATATGACATTTTAGTCAAACTTTCTCTCCATCAGTTTTATAATTTTCATCATCCTACTGCAATGACATGGTTTAAGAAAATATAGATGAAATCTAACTGAAAGTATATATTATAAAGTCATTTAATTTTTTATAAAGATAAGTATTGATGAAATCTGCTGTTTCAGAATCCAATCAGCAAAAGAAAATGCACACCAGATATTTTAATAGGGGCGGAAAAGGACAATGCATTCCTTTTAGCCATCTGCTGGGAGCTGGCCATATATGTCCCTGATGAACATAAACAGTTTCACAGAACATTGATACAAAATGACTGTAATTGAGAAAGACCAAAACAAGAAATTCTGCAATCATGTCTGAGCACAGGCAAAACAAGAATACTGTTCAACATCGAGAGAACCACCATACCTCTCTCCCAGCAAACAAGACTGGCTGATGCTTTTTCACCAGGTACAGCTGGACACTTGCTCTGTTCTGTGCACATCCTAAATAAATTATTTTAAGGTAACCAATAACATAATTAACACCATTTTTCGATTACACCTATTTCAGAGCAAAGAAGCCCCACTTTCTTGGGTTCTTTTCAAAATCACCTGATATAAATTCATATCTAGTAATGAATCCATGCTATCACCATCTTTCTGAGATGCCCATTTCCCTTGTGTGTTCTCCCGGGTTGCAGCAAGTAAACCCAAACTTTGACTAAATAAAATAGCAAACTAAATCCAACTTTGATTAAAGGAGTGTCAGGATCCTTAGCAACAAAATGCTGTATGTTGCTAGTCACAAGGTCACTGAGGAATATAAATGGACACATGCATAGAATATGTCGCCAAGCAAAGACATACTTAGCAATAACTTTCTGTGGTATGGTTGAAAACAGATAGCCCTGATGATATGAGTCAAGCCATGTATAGCTACAAAAATTTGTCTTGCCAAGGCATAGGTAGATCTAAGAACTGGAAAGAAAACATCAAGTAGCCTCCATTTCTGTATCTTCTAAACTGAAATCTACTTTTTATTTTTTTGTATTTTACTATTTGAACTTCAAGAAAAGAAACAAGGGCACACAAAAAAAGAGAGGGAGAGGGTTTCCTTTAAAATCTATGATAATATGGTCCAATTTATTCATTCTAGGCCTTTGAAAGGACACTGATAATTTGTGCTCAATACCAGAGCTTAAGAAACAGCCTAGATCATCTACGATTATCAACACTTCTTTAACTATTTGTTTTTGGGGGTGGATGTGAGAGGTCCTCTGAAGGAGCTTTTCATGTCTTCAACACAATTTGTCTCAATATTAGCTGCTTGTAAGAATTTTTAAAATAATGTTGTCAGTGCTCCACCTGAGACTGAGTTAGAATCTCTATGGCTGATCTGGGCATTGTTCTGTTTTAAAAACCACCCTGTGAGGGAAAGTTGATAATTACTGAGGACACAATGGGCTTGACTCACATCAATCAGAACTGTTACCTTCCTCAAAGGATATCAGAAAAATATCAATCAGAAGACTGTCAATCAGAAAATTTCTACTCACCCCTACACGGGGCCACTTCACAACCTGTACCAATACTATACTACTATTGAAACCAAGGAGACTAGGAGTAAAACCTCCCAATATCTATAAGAATAATGTTGGCTACAATCCCTCCAAATCTCTGAAATAGTCAAAACATGATTTCAATTATGTTTACTCAAAAGCTATGCCAAATTCAACCCCAAAAATGTTTTCACTATTCTATTTTGTATTTCAAATTTTGCTTAATCTACTTTGTTGCCCACTCAACACAGAATAACATCAAGTAAATGAAGAATGAACAAATAAATACAAATTACACAAAATGCACCAGACTTTCTCCTACTCCAAAAATAAGTAACTATTTGAAACACTAAATATGATGTCAGCAAAAATGGCAGAGTAAGGACTTTGAAAAATATTTTTCTTCCTAAAAGCAATAATGATAATTTGGCTAAAAATGTTAGAATCAACTTTATCACAATTCTAACAATTAACCTAAGGCTTACAAGTGTCCAGGAAGGATTTATTTAATCAAAATGGCTAAATCTTGATAGCAACAACAAGTTTTGTGGTGTTTTGGCATGCCTAATACCTATCTTCTCTTCCAGCTCTGTGGTAGTCTTGAAAACCAGAAATCTAAGTTACAAACAGTGAGAGAGGAAAATCACAAAAGACTCTTAAGTAGAAAGAACAAACTGAGGTTTGATGGGGGTAGGGGATTGGGGTGCAGGGAAAATGGGTACTGGGCATTGAGGAAGGCACTTGGGATGAGCACTGGGTGTTGTATGTAAGTGATGAATCACGGGAGTCTACTCCTGAAGCCAAAACTACACTGTATAGACTGTATGTTAGCTAACTTGACAATAAATTTTAAAAAAGAGAAAAGAAAAGAAAAAAATACAGAGAAGAAAAGAAAACCAGCAACCTGAAAGTGCAGTGAACTCCAACAGCCTGACAGCCACCAGAGGGGGCAGAATAAGGTTGGAACTCTTTCAGAGTTTAGTTTCCAGAGAATTGTCATGATCTGACTTGTCTGGTGGTCTCCTGGGGTACTCCCACCTGAAAGATAGTCTTGAGCAGCTTCATGGTTACCCAGTGTGGAAAATATTTTCCAAAAAATACATATGAAGAAACAAATAGTGTCAATAAGAGTAAAACATAGGTGCACATAAAAGACATTAAAAATATATATTTTCTATTTATAACTCTTATTTTTTCTCCCATCAGATTTAGAAGGAAAATGCATACCCTAAAAATTATGAATCTGTTTTGATAGACACACAACAGATAAAAGTGTAATATATATAACAGGACAAAGGATGAAGAATGGAATAGAGCTGACTATATATTAGCAAAGTTTTATATTCAATTGAAATTAAATTCCTGTTGATCCAAACTAGATTGTTATAAATTAAGATGGTAATTTTAATCTACAAAATAACCACTAAGAAAATAACTAAAATGATATATATACTTAAAAAATGACAAGGATATTGACATGAAACACTATAGAATTTATATAGTTTCATGGCCTTGTATGAACCTTCCTTGTTCCAATTAGTGAAGTTATTCTCTATATGGGAAATATAGATCCTGATTGTACTGATTCTCTATATGGGAAATATAGATCCTGATTCTAGAGGATCAGTACAATTCATTAACTATTTCTGGAAAGAAATTTACCTGATGAATTTTAGTCCCCCAGCCATAAGTTACTGACAAACCCCATGTCAAAACCAACCACCAGCCAGTTTTTAAATAAGAGACAGAAACAATAGGAGACATTACCCAAACTTAAGTTGAATGCTATAATTCTTTCTCATGACACTTCAGACATTTACTACTGTAATCCAGCATAATCTCTGGTTCCCATAATCTCAAAGTTCCCACATTGATGGTAAAAAGCAAAGTGGTAGGAGTAAGGTGAGAACCCTCAGCTTTTCTCAGTGACTTAAGAGACCCAGTTCTCATTTTTCAGATAAATGACAATTACGGATGCGTGGAGAGTCAAATTGTGAATTGTTTGCTGTACTTGGCTTTTTCATTGGTCATCTGCAGCCCTTCAAGCCTTATAATTTCTACTGGCAGAAGGCTTGGGATCATTTGTCGATTATAAATTCTAGGTAGGATTTTGTACCCCAATAAGCACAGATAGGGTGATTGGTATGTATTGCACCAGGCATGAGTGACTTATTACTATAATGTGTGCTGAATGACTGGCTTATTGCCTTTTTTCACTTTCTAAATATTACTGGAGTTTGAATTCATTAACCAGTTTCAACTGTAAAAATGAAGCTAATAATCATAGAAAATATGAAACTCAGCATTGGCCCTGAAGATGGTTTTTATCTTTTATAGAAACACAGGATTTTGGAAGTAAAAAGAAAAATGAAAAAGTTAATGGTCTTCTTGTGGTTTGTAGGAAACAGAAGTAGGAAAGATGGCACTGTGTCCTAAGTTCTCTGAGGCCCAATTAAGTTTCTGTTATTGCTAGCTAACCAGGACAGATAATAAAAGCACCAGAAGAACAGTTACCAAATATATGAATTACAAAGCTCTCTGCTGTTTCCCATTATCCAAAAAATATTCCTGCATGGTAGGAATACTAAAAAGAACAAATATTACGAAGATAAAAAGTATAACATTGCTATTAAGGTTTTTCCCATTAATTTGAATAAAAACAAATTGAATCCCTACTAGGTGCCTAACTCTTTTATAGACATTGGGGAAGCAAATGTAATGAAGACATTGGCTCTGGCTGTCATCATTCAAGTGGCTTACAGGTCAGTGGGGAAAATGAATCCATAATATAATATTATAAGTGCACTGTAGAGCTATCTTGCACGGAACAAAAGATGATTTTCCATTTGGTTTCTATATATCACTTAGAAAGACTGGTGCATTAATTTTTATGTTGGCATCTTATCCTTGCCTAGTACCCCTGAAACTATATCTGCTCCAACCAATTCATAAATCTGATGCTAGCTATAACATAATTTTACTTTGTTAGTATCTCTTATAATTTCTAAATATACCTCCACCCTTTGTTCTTTATTCTTACTTCACATCTTGCTCTATCTTGCTCCATTTTCTAGTTTTAGTTAAAAATAAGTCTCTGTTGAATATTCGTTTCTTGTTCATATTAAGAAATATGTATTTCTTCTGATATATTTCCTCTTGTTATATCTTAATTATTATTTTCAATGGTTTTATTATCTGCCATCCTGTGCAAAATATAAAAGGTATTAAAGTATTAAGATCAGTACCACTAGATTGAGGCATAACTCTGACAAGTAGTAACAAAGGCAAGATTACCAAATTGAGTATGCATTTTGCTTCTTCAGGTTGAATTTAGATAATGTAGACTGGATAGTATGTATTTGAGCATTTCAGTAGCTTCTTTGCTTTTCAATATTCAATAGGTCCAGCTACAAAAATATCCAAAACATCTTTAGAAACTTTTCTCAGCCTACTTTGTATTCTCAGTGATCTTGAAATCATTAAGGGAGATGAATGAAATGTTAGTTCATTCCATTTTTTTCCCAAAGGAAGAAGAAAATCTAATAAGGAGTTCTTAAATAAGCTGTATTAAAATTTCAGTACTAAAAATCTTTTGAAAAATATTCTGGAGTATATTGTCAGAATTTTTGACAGAATGACATAATAGGGTTTAACAATAATATAATATTGTATATAATAACAATAATATAAAAACATAATAGGGTTTAACACTGAAGCCCACAGTGGTATACTGAAAATGAAACAAAGTTTTGATTAAGAAACAAAAGCTATCCAAATCTTCCTCAACTGACAATGGGGTGATGTCCTGGCAAAACCATTGTAAACTGAAAATACTTTAAGTTGAAAATGCCTTAATATACCTGACCTACTTAATATACCTAATCTACTAAACAGGCTAGCTTCACCTAGCCTACCTTCAACATGCTCAGAACAATTAGATTTGCTTACAGTTGGGCAAAATCATCTAACACACAAAAAAATATTTTATAACAAAGTATTATTGACTATCTCATGTGATTTATTGACTATTATAAAATGTGAACATAAAAACCAGAATGTTGTATGGGTACAGAATGTTTGGAAGTGTATTTGGCTGTTTACCCTCATGGTCACATGGCTGCTGGGGAGCTGTGGCTTGCTGCTACCCAGCATCATGAAAGAGTACTGTACTACATGTCATTAGCCCAGGAAAAGATCAAAATTCAAAATTTGAGGTATAGTTACCGCTGAATGCATATTGCTTGCACACCATCATAGAGTTGAAAAATTATAAGTTCAACCACTGTAGTTGAGAGACCATCTGTACTTTCCTTGTTGGCAGGTACAGATAGCTAATCGAACACATATTAATTATATTTGGTAAATAGTTTCTTACATTTACAGAAATAATGTAGTAAATAAAATATTAGATATTTTTTCTATCAAAGAAAATATATGCCTCATGGTTTTATAATACAACCTGTAAAAGCTGTTTTGCTAACTATACCTCTTTATTTGAAATTTGGTATCTCTGTATTTTTATGTAAATAATAATGAAAATAACTTTCATAGAAACACTATTTTCTAAATATTTTTATTAATTTTAGTATTGTTTTTAATGTTTGCTTTTTTTACAGAATTTTAAATGTTTATTTATTTTGAGAGAGAGAGAGTGAGAGATTTAGAGTGCAAGGGGGAAAGGGGGGCACAAAGAGAAGGAGAGAGAGATTCCCAAGCAGGCTCTGCACTGTTAGCACAGAGCCCAAGGTGAGGCTCAAACTCAGAACCCTGAGATCATGACCTAAGCCAAAATCAAGAGTCAGATACTAAACTGAATGAGTCACCCAGGAGCCCCAAATTTATGTATTTTTTATTTGGTAGATAATCCATGAGCCAAACAATTCTAATAATGATTGTTTCCCTGTTAATGAAGAAGCTGCAGGTTTGTTTTTAAATTCATAAGAAAACATGATTATTAAACTTTTCTGCCAATTGTGGGCATATTATGTCTACCATACTTTCTTATTGAAACACAATTCTGGCAAAGGTACATTAAGAAAATAATAACTAAATGTAATTTCTGAAAGCAATTTTCTAGCAATATGTGTTAAGTACTGGGAGGAAAAGTGACTTAAATGTGAATTTTGAAAAATTACTTTAAGATGCCAGCTTTGATGCCTCTTTCTAAAATCATCAGGTGCACTTGAAATTTAAACATTTTCTCAAATTCTTTAACATATTTTAAATATTTTAAATAATGACGCTATGCTTTAAAATACTTCATTAACATTTAGAATGTCCAGAAGTCTTCTACTTTAAAGTAATACATTTCAATTTTTCCTTATTATATTTACACCCTGTAAATTTGAAGATTTCTGGTACTTAGCAATTGTTTCTGAAACTAATACTTCAGATCACCAAAATGCTAATGTATTTTTCCTATAATGCATATTTTAACTTCATAAATACATCTTATCTCTCGTTATATTTTATATTATTTTAAATTAAAACCATTTATGCTAGCAACATTAAACTATTAAAATGTATGGCTATTCAGAAAATAGCTGAAAAGTTGGAATCATTCTTTTTTTAAATGTTTATTCATTTTTGAAATAGAAAACGTGTGAGTGGGAGGGGCAGAGAGCAAGCGGGACAGAGGATCTAAAGCAGGCTCCCTGCTGACCGCAGAGAACCTAATATGGGACTCAAACTCACAAACTGTGAGAACATGACCTAAGCGGAAGTCAGACGCTTAACTAACTGAGCCACCCAGGTGGCCTTGAAAAGTTGGAATCATTTTTGATGAGTATATAGATAATCAGGAGCTTGAGCCAGGCTGATTAAAGAAGTTCATCTTCCACACAAGACCAGTCTGTCAAAACTCGAAGAGGAAGCTGTTTTATCTGGTGTGTGCAAACAACACACACCAGATAACTTACTTACTTACTTACACCAGATAACTTACTTAACTTACTTACACCAGATAACTTAACACAAAGCGTTAAGTAAAATAAAGAAACAGGAGAATATGTTCCAAATGAAAGAAAAAGATAAATTTCCAGAACTGATTTTAATGAAATGAAGATAGATGATTTACTGGATAGAGAATTCAAAATAACTGCCATAAAGATGCTCACTGAAGTCAGGACAGTAATTCATTAACTAAAAGAATTTCAACAAAGAGATAGAAAATAGAATAAAGTAACAAACAGAAATCATAGAGCTGAAGAATATAGTAATGCAAATTGAGAGGACCAAAAATAAACTAGATCAATCTGAAGAATGGATCAGTGAACTTGAACACAGGACAGTGAAATTCATCTAATCAGAGAAGCAAAACTAAAAAGGGATAGAAAAGAACAAAGATAACATAACATTATGCATACCATGAAATAGATCAATATATGCATTATAGGTATTCAAAAAGGATGAGAGAAAGCAGCAGAAAGCCCATTTAAAGAAATAATGAAAACTTCCCTAATCTGGGAAAATAAATTGACCTCCAGATCCATGAGGCCAGAGGCTGTCAAATAAAATGAATGTAAAAATACCCACAATGAGACATAATATAATTAACTGTCAAAAGTTAGAGACATAAAGAGAATCTTAAAAGAAGCAAGAGAATAGCAACTTGTTATATACAGAGGAACCCACATAAGACAATGAGCAGATCTTTCAGCCAACACTTTGTAGGCCAGAAGGGAGTAGGATTTTATTCAAACTGAGAGATAGAAACTTCCTACCAAGAATACTCAACCAAGAAGAGTAATCCTTCAGCTTTGCAGAAGAGATAAAGAGATTTCAAGACAAAAACAAAAGCCAAGGGAGTTCATTATCACTAGACCAGCCTTATAAGAAACGAGAAAGGGAGTACTTTGAGCTGAAATGAAAGTCATTCATAACATGGAAATGTATGAAAGTATAAAACTCACTAGTAAAGGTAAGTATATAGATAAATTCAGAATATGAAAATATTGTAACGATGAGTAAATCACTTATATTTTAGTATGAAGATTAGGAGACAAAAGAAGTAGAAATAAGTATAACTACAGCAACCTATTAATGGATACACAATATGAAAGCAGGTAGATTATGCCATCAAAATTTTTAAATGTGGGAGGAGGAGAATAAAATGTAAAACTTCTATATACATCTGATGTTAAGTTGTTATCAGCATAAAATAATCTTATAAATATAAATAGATATATAAATATAAATAAAGATAGTTTTTGTGAGCCTCATGGTAATCACATATAAAAGCCTATAGTAGATATACAAAAGATAAAGGAATCAAAGGATACTACTATAGGAAAGTCATCAAATCATAAAGGCAGAAAAAAAAGAGTTGAAGAATGAATCAAGAACAAAACACCAGGAAACAATTAACAACATAGCCATAGTAATTCCATATCAGTGAATAATTATTTTAAATATGAATGAATTAAAATCACCAGTCAAAATATATAGAGTGTCTGAATGGGAAAAAAAAAAAAAAAAAAAAAAAGATTTGACTTTAGATTTGATACTAAAGAGAAAATGAACAAATGTAACAACCAAAGAAAAAAATCAACAAAATCAAAGGCAGCTTGTGGAATGGGAGAAAATATTTGCAAATATATCTGATAAGGAGCTAATATCCTAAATATATAAATAACACACAACTCAATATCAAAAAAATATTTCAATATAAGAATAAGCAAAGACAGAATAGACATTTTTCCAAAGAAGACATACAAATGGCCAATAAACACATGGAAAGGTGCTTGACATCACTAATCATAAGAGAAATGTGAATTAAATCACAATGAGATATCACCTCATACCAATTAGGATGTCTATTGTCAAAAGATAGGAGATAACAAATGCTGGTGAAGATGTGGAGAAAAGGAAACCCTTGTGTACTATTGGTGGGAATGTAATTTGGTGCAACCAATTACAATGGAAAACAGTATGGAGATTCCTCAAAAAATTAAAAATAAAACTACCACATGAACCAACAATCCCACCTCTGGGCATATATTCAAAGAAAATGAAACCACTATATCAAAGAAGAATCTGTACTTTCATGTTCATTGCAACATTATTCACAGTAGCCACAATATGGAAACAACTGAATATGTGTAGACAGATAAATGGATAAAGAAATTATATATAAACACACACACACACACACACACACACACACACACACACACACACACCCCAGAATATTATTCAGCCTTACAAAAAAAGAAATTCCTGCCATTTGTGACATGAATGAACCGGAAGGGCATTATGCTAAATGAAATAAGCCAGACAGAGAAAGACAAATACTCTATTGTATCACTTATATGTGGAATCTGGGGGAAAAAAACTTAATATGTGAGGTGATGAATGTGTTAATTAACTTGATGTTGAGAATCCTTTCACAATGTGTATGTGTATCAAATCATCATGTGCAATTTAAATATCTTACAATTTTATTTGTCCATTATACCTCAATAAACCTGAATAAAATTAAACAAAAAAAATTTTTAAAGATAAAGGCTTTATGGCACTTGAAAGTTGTGTTTGCACTGGGTGTTTTTTTTCCAAATAAAAATATAATGTATATTTTAAATTTATATGTTAGAATGCTACTAAGAGTAAATGAACTTTATTTTATTAAGAATATTTTCAAATTTATGAATGAGTGTTATCATTGTTTCATTCAGAACAGATCATTGTAGTGACCTATTAAATTAAAAGCAATCTTAAATTTGACAGAAGACTTTTGACAATGCAGGTATTTACTGCTAGTGTGGCTCTCACCAAAGGTATCAAATACTAGAAAGTTGTATTTTAGATGTGGTTTAATTTTTGTAAAACAAGTACCAATATTTTTTCCATTCAGGTCTTCAAATTCAAGTTAATAACATCAATGGATGAAGTTTGGACAGTTTCACCAACATTTGAATGTGATCACGATGAAGATTTGTATGCAAAGTCCTACTTGTCACATGTACATTGATAATCTCACAGCTCTGTCCTTTTTTATCCATGGTCTAAGGCCTACTTACTTTCTTATTTACTTTCACTACTTCCTCTCTAGTTACTCTCTCTGGACATCAGTGTCTTTCTTAAAAAACGGTACCTAGTCTTCAGAGTTGTTTTGAATATTAATTGAGATAACATATGCAAAGTGTTGAGAGTTGTAAATTGTGCATTATAAACACTAAAGAAGTGGTAGTAATGGGAGTTAGAGGTGGAAGGTAATAGGTTGAATCAATCAATTGGTTGGATCAATAGATTAATGACTGCTTTGATAATTTAGTCATCTAATTGTTTAGTCTGTAATGTGGACACAAAAGCAGTAAAAAATACTCATTCCACAATTATTTAAAATTTCAGTTGTGTGGAACATAGTGCTACACTCTTTAGAAAACAGGAAGAAACATGTTTGTATCTTTAAGAATACTTCCTGCCCCTAAGGAAGCAGGAAAACCTTGAGATTCAGTCATAACACACTTGAAAGCAATGAGTGGCAAACCATGTAGAGTCTTTGAAAAGTACAATAGGAACCAGAGAAAGAAGAGAATTGAGTGTACTGCAAGAATTCAAAAACAGTTGTTGAACTAGGATTTAAAAAGTGAGTGAAATCTAAGTAGGTGGAATGGAAAATGAAGTCGTTCTGAAAGGAAGGTGCAGAAAAGAAAGGTCAAGGACTTTGAAGTCAGAATTGAGCTGGGTGTGCTTTCTGTCTCCTCCATTTAATAGCTGCAATATCTGAAGAAGTAATTAAACCTGGCTCATTATAATGACATGCACATAATAACACTAGATAGCAGTATCAAATGGTGTTTGTACCATGGGGCAACGATTCAGAAAGACTGAGAACAGAAATATACACCTTGGCCACAGCAAGAAATTGACTTATGATAATAGTTACACCTAATGTGGCCCCCTCATTCAATTTAATGGTGTTGAAATCAATGAGTCCATGGTTCCTTACCTGCCCCTATCTGGGTGATTTTGTCTTTCTATGCATTTCAATTAACAGTGAATATAAGGAGATCCTTGGTGAGGAACCAGGAAAGCATTGGGAGGGTTCTCTGCTCTTTCATTTGCATCTTTGTTAATAAATTTTTATGTTACTTGTGTTGTTGATGTGTTAGAAAACCCAGAAGGCAATTTGAACTATGCCTGAGTCACCATTTTTTAAGAACATTTTTTGTTTGTTTCAAGTTTTTATTTATATTCCAATTAGTTAATGTTTGGGGTACTATTTGTTTCAAGAATAGAATCGAGAGATTTTTTTTAAGAATCGTTAAACCAGCCCCTTTTTGTCTGGTCTGGCTAGTTCATTATCGTATCAGCCAAAGGCAAGGGAAGGCTCTTGTTTTACACACACACACACACACAGCTGACCACGTAAGTCAGAGTAACCAAAAGCCCTGAAACAGTGAAAGAGTGGGGAATTATTTTCTATCTCCTAGTTTAAGTGAAGAAGGACACATGTTGGCACCCTGTCAGAGGAAAAAAAGTATCTGCCTGAATTTCATCTGCTGCATGACCCCAAAGAGTGGTGGGCATGTGGGGGAAAAGAGGTTCCACTTTAAATGGGTTAGAAAAGAGCTTAGGATGGAAAGCCACGAAAGTACCCAAGGTTAGTTAGTGAAATATTGTAATGGGATCACAAATAACTTGTTATATCATCTGCAGGAAATTACTTTCCACATGACACCAATATACTATTGTAGTTTGATCACAAAGTCCACTTGCTCCCCAGACCCTTTGCTTCTTACACATACAAGTTAATGATTACTGCCTGATTGTTTTCTCCACATTCATGTGTGTAAGATCTTGCTTTCTTCATGTTCACCACGTGCATAGTATCTTGTGAGCTCAATAAATACGGACTTGAAACCCCTTTTCCAGGCTCTAGTCTCCTCTCAGACATTAGCCTCTCTCATATTCAATTCTGCATCCTCTCTTACTGGACAAGGGAGCACTCCAGACTCATAGTCTGTGACAGTCATGGAAGTGTTAGCTGAGTGATTCGCCATAGCTTTCTTCCTTCCCCTGAAAACAAAAATTATGGTACCAGTTCAGATAGGGGCAAAACATGTGGTAGGTTGGGAAAGAGCCTGAAGATGCTGGTAATAAAGTGCCCTAGAGGCAGAGTTCTGGCCTTACCTATATGTGACTTTGCTTTCTTTTTCAGCTTGCCATTCTGGTCTGAATTGCTGGCTTCCTGGTCATCCAGTTCTCAGGGGTAATTGTGAGGGAGACCAACTGAGCCAGCGAGGAGCCCAAATAATATCCAATGAAACAAACACTTGGATGGCTACCCAGTGAGATGAATGACTGCAACTGTCCTTACCTATGCAGCTTTATTTAAAAAAAAAAATCAATAGAAATCAATAGCAAACCAATACGAAAGCTTAGAAAATTAGTGTAAAGTCTAGGCTTTTATTACTGCAGCCCATGTCAAAGAAAAGAACTTTGCGTAGTCCACCATGTGCCCCATCCCAATCACAAGCCCCCTGCTTTCTACAGGAGGACCATGATCTTAATTTCATAATAACCTTTTCCTTGTGCTTCTTTACTGATATCATCTAAGTGTGTGTCTC
Source organism: Herpailurus yagouaroundi (assembly GCF_014898765.1). NCBI lineage: Eukaryota > Metazoa > Chordata > Mammalia > Carnivora > Felidae > Herpailurus > Herpailurus yagouaroundi. The sequence continues at coordinate 7,663,687 of NW_024412440.1, forward strand.
TAGACAATATGGTTTAGTCTTGACCAGTTTTTAAAATTTGATATATGTTAAAACTCTTTAGTCCATAAGCTTTCCTTCTACCTTTTTCTTTTCCTTACTTTTCTGTTGAATGACTTGGGGCCTATGACATGTATCTTATCACTTGGCCTGATTGAATGTACACTCTCTGTGCAGCTCAACCCATATTCCTGTGTCCTCCATATCTCTTGCAATATGGCAGCTGGGTCCAAAGGCTCCATCAGACCCATGTTTGGTCTCTTTACCAGGAATCTAGATGGTGTTATTTTCTCATATCAGAAGACCCATGACATCTCAGTTTCCCCTTTTGGTGCCTCATTTTATAAGTGTTGTCATTCAAGGCTAGATTCATTAATTTACTGAGGAATGCAAAACTGTGATATTCTAAGTTTTTCATTTATTTTTTTATACTTAGTTGGAATACTTTTTATAAAGAGACACCTTTCCATCTACAATTGGGCTTCCTGGTTAGAGAGCTCATAGGGGAAAAGCAAAATAAATGAATGATTCATTGCTTTCATTTACTAGTTTTATTACAACAAATAGATTTACTATACCTTTCCAAAAACAATTACTTTTAACATCATTATAAACTCACAGATATAAACATATTTTTTGGATTTAATTCATTGCAATTATTATTCTTACTGAAGATCAAATTATTCCATTTTAGCCCATAGTAACCTCTTCAAGTAGGCTAAGTCCTTTTATCATAATATAGTTACTTTTTGTTGTTTTCTTTCTATGTTTATAGAGAGATGTTCTAGGCTCCTCTGATGCCTATCCAAGATCTGGAATCAGTCACTTATTCAAAAAAGTGGATTTTGTTTGAAGCAAATTATATTACAAGGATGTTATATATAACAAGGATGCTCATTGCTCCTGGATTAGTCAGGCTGTTTGTTTCAAAAGAGCTAGAGAATCTACATATAGAATTTTTAAAGATAAAATACTTCATATATTCCCAGTCTCTTCCACACTCAGAATCTTAGTTCTCAAAGATTCAGGAGGCAAAAAATCAGATATCTCACAAGAATTAATTTACATTATAGCACATTACAAACACAGCATCATAATGACAGTATAGCATTATTAATATTAATTTGAATACTAAAACTCATTTTTATTTATAGTTTTTCTATTCTCTCCACAGTTTTAATAATTGTACCATATCTCCATTGTCATTTATACTTCTTTCCCTCAGTAACCATATACTTAGTATGTATTACCCATCTTTATGTCAATGTCCTTCTAGTCATGTTAGTTCTGTAAACATTATTATTCAATTGAGTTATTATATTGCTACAAGTTGATAATAGTTTTTTTTTTCCTTAGTAAATAGAAATTTATTTTGTGTTTTCTGAAGTTGATATTCCTTGCCTCAAAATATTATTTTCTGGAATATATTAAATATGTTAGTTCATTTTCAGCTATCAAAACCAGCTGTTGAAAATCTGATGTTAATATAGCTTTATTTCTCTTTTATGTGATGTGATATTTTTCCTAAATAATTCCTTTTGTTTAAAATTCAGTAATTATATTAGAATATATCTTTAAAATGGTCATTCTGGGTCAGTGATCCCAGATACACAAAGTTTTCTTCAATATGTGGTTTAAAATACATATTTTTTAAATTTATGAAGTGTTTTTGAATTAAATTTTTAATATTTGATTTGGTTTTCTTCTTAGAGACTCCTATTGTCTGTATGTTGGACTTTATTAGCCTTTGAAAATTTCACTTGGATCGGTTTAAGATTTCCTATTTTTTTCTTTTTTCTTTTTTTTTAGGTTTTGGATTGGCATTCTTTTCATCTATTTGTCTTGAGGCAGCATCTGTTGTGTTTATTTTCTCTTAGAATTCTTTTAATTTCATTTCTTATAGTTTCAATTCTTTTCAGAATTGTGACAACTCGTGTCTGAATTTCTCTTTTCTACTTTATGTTATTGTTTCATTTATTATATAAATTTCTTAATGTCCTTTGATTTGGTATGAAGTAGTAGACTTTATTTTAATTTGTTTTTGAGCATTCTACCTAACGACCTACCATTTTCAGTGTGCTGCTATTCTTTTTTATTCTCCTTTTTTTTTGGTTTTGTTTTTTTTTTTTGTTTTTTTTTTGGTTTTTTTTGTTTTTTTTTTTGAGAGAGAGCATACTCGCAAGTGGTGGAGAGGCAGAGGGAGAGGGACAGTGAAAATATTTCTGTCTCTCTCTCTCAAAAATAAATAAGCATTTAAAAAAATTAAAAAGAGTCAGAGGCTTAACTGAGCCACCCAGACATCCCCCTCTCTTTTTTGTCCTTATAATAGTTTTGTATGAAATGTAACTTTGATTGTGGGTTTTTTTGCTTATTTTTTGAAATATTAGTTATCTTTAACTTTTAGAAGAAACTGTGGTTTAAGAGTTTTTCTAACTTTCTAGTGCCCTCTTGTGTTCTTTTGGGCTAGTGTTTAAATATGGTGACTTTGACTTGTCCTGACTGTTTCTCTTCAGCACTTTTACCTGAGATCTTCTCTTTCTTTCTTCTTCATTAGCCCCATCCTGCTCAATTTGAAACCACTGCCAAAAGTTACTCCTTAATCGGGGGCTAAAGGAACTGGAAATGTCACTTCAAGAAGTTTCAGGAATTCCTGCTTTGTCTTTCCTGACTTTACTGTAGAACCCCTGCACTCACTCATTATTGGGCTGGGAAAAAAATCCTCACAGTTCAAGTAATAGTCTCGAATTGACCTTTTGTCCTACAATGACTATTTGATAGCCATTTTGAGTTTTTCTGATTCTCAGAACCAGCAGAGTCTCCTTCTACTTCTTCCCACATCAATGTTGACATTTCACAAACTATTATGCTGGTGTTTTAGGCCCACTTATTGGTATTTGGGGGTTCATGAAGATGCCACATCACCTAGGTTTATTTTGAATGTAACTGTTCCATCTGTTTTATATGGGAATTCACTCCCTTCTCCCAGAAGTTCCTATGTTGCATGTTGTTATGTGAACACTAAAATCAGGATCTTAAAGTGGTGGCTCTGGGAAGTAAACATAATGCAGGCACAAGACTCAGTAAAGAAAAATTAACTCTTAAAGCATTCATGACTACTAGTAAAAATACTAGAAATGACGGCCACTAAAAACGAACAAGTGAACATGGGAATGCATTTCAGCTGTAATTACACTTTTATAATAATAACTCTTCTTTTGTTATGGTGGTTTCACTATAGGATATGCAGGAATTAAATTTAATGCCCAATTTAGGCAAATAAAGGACTGTGGAGAAACAGAAAACCTTTCTTTACAACTAGAATTCACCTTCCTGAATGCTTATAAAAAATTCCTCTCCCTTCCAGCCTTGCCTCATGAGTGTGTGTGTGTGTGTGTGTGTGTGTGTTTTGTTGGAAAGAGTGATTAATATGGATTTTCAGAAAATATGATGGAATCCATGTATCACCAGGGGAATGCAGAATGCAGTCTCTACATGGGAGAGAATAGAGTAGCGTAGTCAGCCCTTTTCTCTGATCTATGGGCTTAAAGAGAAAGATGGAGAAATCCATTGTTTACAGTACAGGCTATTGGAAGTGATTGTGACACATCAGGATTAATATAAAGAGATAGACAAGGTGAGGTTAATGTGAGTAACTTCCTCTGTATGAATTCGCTGCAGGAAAAATTTAATTCTTAACTAACCACATCTCCATATTGCCATATAGCAGCTACTGAGGCTAGAAGGAATGGACTGGCCATTCTGGGCTGGTAATAGACTGACGGTTTCCCCACCCCCAAATCCATATGCTGAAATCCCAATTGGTAATATTTGGAGGAGGAGCCTTTGGGAGGTGACGAAGTCTAAGCATGTAGCTGTCATGAGTGAGATGAGTGCCCTTATAAAAGACACCCCAGAAAGATCCTTTCTGCCATGTGAGGACGTGAAGAAAAGAAAGATAGCCATTTATGATCTGGCAAGCGGGCCCTCATGAGACACTAAATCTGCTAGCACTTTGATGTTGGACTTTCCAGCCTCCAGAACTGTGAGAAATAAATGTTTGTTGTTTAAGCCACCCAGCCAAGGGTGGTTTGTTATAGCAGCCTAAATGGACTAAGACAGGGCTGGAACTTTTTGTTGCTGTCCACAATTTATCACCACACTGGGGTGCATGAGAAGTCCCCCACTGAATGAAGACTGAAAACAAGTGACAGCACCATATAGTAAGGAGAATCAGACATCCGAAAGACTTGAAAGAGTCACCTGAAGGTTTGTATAATTTGTAGAAAATTCAAGACAGATGTTTACATAGTGATTTGTATCACCTGTTTATCATGGTGACTGTGTACAAGGTTAAAAAGTTCACATCTGGTCACATGGCTCATAATTGTTGAATATTTACTTGGATAAGTAATGGGGACAGAAACGAAAAGGTGTGGGGCGCCTGGGTGGCACAGTCAGTTAAGCGTCCAACTTCAGCCAGGTCACGATCTCGCGGTCCGTGAGTTCGAGCCCCGCGTCAGGCTCTGGGCTGATGGCTCAGAGCCTGGAGCCTGCTTCCGATTCTGTGTCTCCCTCTCTCTCTGCCCCTCCCCCGTTCATGCTCTGTCTCTCTCTGTCCCAAAAATAAATAAAAAACGTTGAAAAAAATTTTTTTAAGAAACGAAAAGGTGAATTATGGTGAGTCATGTCCAGGTCTGCTGTACGTCTTAGCTTTTGCAAAAAAAATAGTACATGGACACATATGCCTGTCTGTAGTACCACAAGGAATTTAGTTACATGGTATTCATACATCCTTGATTATTTATGTGTCACTTCCTATAGTCTAATGATATAAAAGGTAGAAGTCCATGGGTTTCTTTGCTCATTCAACCTTGATTGAGTGGATTAACTAAAGTCTAGAGAAATACTGGGAGCTGTTTGCTTACTTTTAATTGCCTTCTTATATCACAAGTTCTTTGCAATTTTGTTTTCATGCTAGGCAGTAAAACAAAGTGAAAGCTATTTAATCTGATTCGGAGTCACCATTTTTGCCAGGCTCTGAACTCTGACAAGCCTTGTAGTGCAGCCTCGTTTAATTGGCATCAACTGTTTATTTGCCTATTTATCCCACAATACAAATTCTACTCAGGAATCACTTTAGGTTCATTCATTACCATATTCTGAGATCCTTGTATCATCCTCAATAAGTGTGGAATAAATGAATAAAGTGTGTCTATCAGATATATAAGAAACAGGTTTATAGATGAAGAACCCCCAAAACCCAATATCATATATCCCCAATGATTTATTATCAATAAAATAGAAAGTTAAGTGGAATAAGATTGCTGTAATGGGAAATTTGAGATATACTACCAGAAAAAAACAAGTGTTTCTATAGGTTGTGTGTATTGTATAGAAAGCCATGGAATCATGAATTCTGTGAATTGAAAAACAAACAAACAAACAAATAAAACGTGGAAATAAGGAATCAGTATGATTTCCCAGTACTACATAGTGGTGTATTTCTCAGTACTACATATACAGTATACATGATAAGAGAAAAATCCATGTTTCTAGATTTCTAATTTAGAAGGATTGGTGGAAGCACCTAGTATACAAAAGCTGTAAGTTTCCTGAAAAGATGTACTCAACCTGAAACATTCACAGTTGAGTAGACAATACACATCAATTTAAAGATGTCTTCATGATAATTACCATTATGGAATTGTAATAGGAGACAAAACGTGAATTTTGGCTGTACTAATTATTTTACCAACTAGTTTAAAGCTTTAGAATGATGATTAAAATGTTTTCCTTTATTTTTTTTCTCGTATGGACTCTCTGAATGCAGCTCTGAACTCAATGTTTTTTCTCATCTTTTTCATTAGATTAACAGAAACAAAAATCTTGGATCCCTAAAAATTTTTGCAATTATTCTCTGAGTTAAATAGTGTTTCCTCAATTTCGGATATAGGTGAATAAAATATTTGAAAACTCATTCAGAGCAATTCTGAAGAAATGCTCAAGTGAATTTTATACCCACAACAGAACCAGAAACGATAAGTCAAAATTTATACTGGGCCAAATGCTTTTAATTACCTTCCAGGTGTAATTATGCATATACACAGATGGCAGGTAAGGCAGCTCTGTTATATGAAAGAAGGTGCAGGAATAATTGCTATAGTTTAAACAACAAAAGTAAGTTGTTTTACATAAAAAATGATAGGATAAGAGACGTAGTGAATTCTATACCTAGCCTAGAAGGAGGGGATCTGATTGCCGTTGGAGCCTCCAAATCACAAAACTGTGATAAACAATAGTGAATGAATGGTGGAGAGCACATCTGAATAGCTGCTTGTAATTGCAGAGTGATGCAACCTGTCTTTTTGAAGGTCTTGGAAAACAGCTGAAACATTCAGATAAACGATGTTTAGATGATGGAAAAGCTGAGCAACAAGCATTGCTGAACACCTAAAATATATGCAGGCACGCTTTCAGAAGTGGCTGCTGTTCTAAAGAGGAGCAGCCATCAAAACCTGGAGGTAAAGCTGGGAACTCTTTGGCTCCCATTTTATCAGGGCGCGGAAGACCATAAAATAATGAATGATGCTTTATATTTTCCTAATCAATATATTCGCTTTTTCTACCACGTTTCAATTTATACTTATCTTGGATTATCACGAAACAAGAGATTTGAGATTCTTGTTTTAGTTTGACTTAGTCTATTTGAAAAAAAAATTCACTGAATTATAAAGCATTTGAATGTTGACAGGATGCCAAGAAAGAGATGATGAAAAATCAATTAAAAGCACTTTCAAAATAAGACCTTAATAATGTTAAGATAATAATAATGTTAATTATGAAGATGAATAATGTTAATGTTCTTAAGAACATTAATGTTAATTATTAATGCTAATTATAACATTAATAATGTTAGCGTCCTGAAGAACATTTTTTAAAGGCTAAGAATGTGCACTCTACCTAACCCAATTTCTAATGGAACGCAAATTTCTCCTAATCATTTAAAAAGTCTCCAAATTTTCATAAATGCATCAGAATTTCAATTACATGGGAGAAATGAAAGATTACCTTGAGCAAGGATTAAATATGACCAAATCTTTGTAATATTATTTAATATGATTTAGTTGGTACATCTAATTACTTAACAAACAAAATAGTAACTATTAAAAACAGTTATTTAGTGGCAATCATCAAATATTTCTACTTAAATCATTAGGACTATATGAATCAAATAATTTTAACCTAAATGCATACTTTGGTAAGTAAAAATACATATTATCTACCATGTAGGAAAGAAAGCTTCCATCCTCTAAAATCAGAGTAGAATTTATAAGTTATATCACTTACGTAGAGTATCAAATGCGACACATTTCTTGTAATTTCCTGAATTAAGTGAGTTAAGCACCTTTGTTACTATACTTGCTTGTACTTTTGGGTCAATCAGTATACACAGATAGCTTGCCTAAGTGGAACATAAAATTATACTATTGTAAATAGAGAAGACACTCTTCAATTATTTCAATTGGTGATTAATGACCATACTTCTTTATATGTATGTACCATACTTCTATGTATGAATTATATGTATACAAGTAGAATAACTTTAACATATTATTGTTAAAGATCATAGTGATTTTTAAATTCATCTAACATAGTTTTCTTAAGCAACTTCAAACTCCCTCCACCAATTTTGTAATCCTCTTTTTCTTTTTTCAGTTAGTTCAGAGGTTGGCAAACTCTTTTTCTGTAAAAGGTCAGACAGTCGTATTTTAGGCTCTGTGGGGCATAAGTTCTCAGATGCAACTGCAGTCAAACTTCCTTATTTGCCAGTTCTGTATTCACGAATTTGCCCACTTACTAAAATTTACTTGTAACCCTCAGAAAATATTTGCCCACTTTGCAGACAACGTAGAGAGTGGCAATGGCTTTGTCACCCAACACACACATTCTTGACTGAAGTTGAACAGGCAATTCTCTGCCTTCTGGTCTCAATTGTCATGATGTCAATAAGCATCCTTTATGTGGTATTTTTAGTGCTATGGTTTTTGCATCTTTGTGACTTTTGTTAGTGAGTTTGTTGTTTGAATTGGCTCCTAAGCATAGTGCTGAATTGCTGTCTGGTGTTCTGAAGCGGAAGAGGATTGTGATGTGTTAGGGAGAAAATAAATGTGTTAGATAAGCTTCTTTCAAACATGAGTTGTAGTGCTGTTAGCCATGAGCTCAATTTTAATGAATCAACAATATGTATTAAATATAGTATCTTTAACAGAAACACACGTAAAACAAAGGTATATATTAATCAGTTGATGAAAATGTGTGACCAGAGGCTCGCAGGAAACTAACCCTGTATATCTTCTAGAAGAAATGGTTCAGTATTGGCTAATCTGGGGTTGTGGTGACAGACAACAATGCTGCTGTTGTAATGAGAAAGCAGCCACAGACAGTCCTTAAACAAATTGGTGTGGCTATGTTCCAGTATGACTTTATTTATAAAATCAGGCAGCCTGATGAATTTGGCCATGGGCTATGGTTTACCAACCCATGAATAAATACGACGAATTCCTGAATGCTAATTATATAAGGCATCATACTGGGCATAATGAATTATACAATATTTAAACAGATGTATTTTTATAAATTAATAAAAATGACAAGCCATATACCTACATTTTTCTGGAACAAAAGTGCCACTAGAATGGTGTGCACACAGAGGAAAATAACATAACTTTTGACTGAAGGAAACTGAAGTATATTCTCTTTCAAGCTAATACTTAAGTTTGGAGGAAGGGTCCAAGGGAGAACAGACAAGAGACCAAGAATTATTCCATTTATTAGATGAATATTTTGTGTGCCAGTCTGAGTACTCTCAGAAGCATGTGCCAAGACAGAATTGTGTAAGGATTTTATTAGGTAAAACAAAGGTGAGGGGAAATACGGAGGGATCTGAAGAAGTCAGGGAGGGCAAGTTCAACCCTGAGTGATGGAGAAGAGGAAGATCACTATGCAGTCTACGGCCAATGTCAACCTCAGAGGAATCTTGTGTCTTTCAAGAAGAAGCTGCTATGGCCAGCGATTGGCTTGGGAGCAGTCCCTGGGAAGCTGGCCTCAGCACAAATGGTGCAATAGCTATGACGTGTGTGCACTTACTCTTCTGGGCGGGGGGGGGGGGGCACTAACGGCCCCCACAGATTGTGAGCTGAACAATTTTTAATCAGCCTTATAATATGCATTAAAATATTTATTTATGAACGTTTAAAAATGCAGCTGTATTAGTTGTTACTATTTGGTATACTAGATATTGAAGTCTGAGGAAACAGTTTGAATCCCAGATACCCCATATATTGTCTTATGTAAAATTTTTAATGTCTCTGACTCATGCCTTCCTAATTTGCAAAATGATAAGTATCTCAGTCTCATGTATTGGTTGTGAGGAGTAAACAGGACAATGCGTGTAAATTCAGCACTATATGAGCTAAGTATGCACGGCTCATAGAGAGAGCAAAAAATGGTAATACCCTCCAGATTTTAAATTTAACAAAAAGTGCATTCTAAAGTTTTGAAAGCTTATTTTATTCTCAACAAAGGAAACGTATTTAACTTTAGATAATTTTTAGAACTAAACATGTTAGTTCATTTTTACTAATATCAGTGTCCATGAAATATTATATCCTGATTGCTCTGTTACAAGGGTTTGCTGAATGATTTGTAAAAGTAATTTAAAAAGCAAGCAATTATAAAGTTATCTGTCACAGAAGTTCATTCTGTCTGTGTAACTCATAAAAGTTAGTATGGCTTTATCACAGACTTTTTCCACAGGCGTTATGAAAACATTTTCATATTGTCAACAAAATAACTGTTGCATGAGAAATTATTACTTAGCATACCTATCCATTAACTAAAGTGCACACCTAAAAACCATTAGGAAATGAAGGGAATGTAACAAAGTCTTACTAAATTGATTTTTAATCTGGTTAGATTCCTAGGTTATTATTCTTCACAATTACAGTTACTAAATTACATATTTCAATAATTTTTCATTAGTATATTCAAAACGTGCCATGCATAAAAATGTTGACTGTGCAAGGGTATACAACTTAAATTAAATATAAGCATTCTTGAAAAATAATGAAGCCCTTCAGATTTCCTTTGGTAATTTAAAACATATTTTTATACAGTGAAAACAAAATAATAACAAAAGAACCTTTTCGATCAAATGTGACCATAAAAGTTTCTTTTAATGTTCTACTTGAATAAAATATAATAAAACTGTATGCCCAGAATCAAGACCTTGATTATTTTATGTTTAATATCCCCTTTAGTTTGGGAGGTAGAGAGCATAGAACCAATTCTTAGTGAGGATATGTCCTTACAAACACATTTCCTTTTCTAGTAACTATTCTTTGAGATGTCCTTATCCTGGGTAATATATTCTTCACCAGATATATGTATTCTTTCATGTCCAGAACAAGACTAATTTATCATATATCATGTGCAAAGATTTGTGATAACCCACATAGAACATCAAGAATGTCTTAAGTTTCAAAGAACTGACCATATAGTAGAGGATATAACTAAAATTCAATCTAGAATTAACCAGTATTAGATACCATCCATTTAGATAGAAGAGTAGTGTGGATGATAACATAGAATCATTCACCAGTAAATATTTATTGAGAATCTCTTGTGATCCAGGGGTGGTCTAAGAACTTGGATATGGTAGCTGATAAAACAATAAATCTTTGCCTTCATGCTTTTCCTTCTCATAGGAGAACACAAACAAAAAACAAATCAACGGAATTATCTATAAGCTTATCTATACTATGAGACACTGTCACATATTGAAAAAGAGCACAGACACTGGAGACATCCTGCAAGGGTTTGAATCTCAGCTCTGCCGCTTTATAGCTCTGTGGTCTCTGGCCAGTTCTTAACATCGCTATGCTTCAAGTTTTCCAGTCTAAAATAGGGAAAATAAAACTACCACCCAGTGTTGTTAATGGGGATTAAATGAGTTCCTGGAATAGTGTATGGAACATAATGTCATAGAAATGCCTGCTATTATTATTAATACCATTTGTCAGATAGATATAAGAGCTGAGGGAAGAGGGATTAAAGAGTTTAAGGTGACTGTAGGGGGAGTCTGTGACTGTAGAGGATGGTCAAGGAAGACCTCTCTGATTAGAGGATACTTGAGTGGAATTCTAAAACAGATCATGAAAGATGGCTTGATATCTGGGAGGAGATTGTTCAGGCAGAGGGGAGAGCATGTGCAAAGGCCTGTAAACCATTGTAAAGATTTGGCTTTTACTGTCATCGATATTGTAAAACAGCAGAGAGATTTTGGCAGAGTATAACATGATCCAACTTATATTTAAACAGATCACACTGACTGCTCTCTGAGTAGGAGATCAAGGGTCAAAAGAAGAAGACCTATTTAGAAAAAATTACAATAATCTGGGAGACAGGACAGTGGATTGGACCAGAGTGGTACCAGCAATGATACAAAACAAACAAACAAACAACAACAACAACAACAAAAAACAGTTGACGTTGAATTATATTTTGTAGGTAGATATGATGGGACTTTTTGACAGATAATATCTGGGTTATAAAAAAGAAGTCAAGATGCCTCCCAAGTTTTTATCCTGAGAAACTATAGAACAGAATTGCCATTTACCAGGAAAGGAAAATTGGTGGATGGACCAATGTTTTGAGCCCTGAGCAAATATAAATCAGGGAAAAGAACACATCTCACTTAGTTTAGCAAAAACATGGATTGAAAAAGGGAAGTAGAAGACATACTGTCTATGTATGGCCAAGTTTATGGGAGTCTTAAGCTTAAGCCAAGGATTTTCTTTGCTGTTCTTTTTCCAGCTCTTTAAGGCATGAGGTTAGGTTGTGTATCTGAGATCTTTCTTCCTTCTTTAGGAAGGCCTGGATTGCTATATACTTTCCTCTGATGACCGCCTTTGATGCGTCCCAGAGCTTTTGGGTTGTGTTATCATTTTCATTGACTTCCATATAGTTTTTATTTTCCTCTTTAACTTCTTAATTAGCCCATTCATTCTTTAGTAGGATGTTCTTCAGTCTCCAAGTATTTGTTACCTTTCCAAATTTTTTCTTGTGGTTGATTTCGAGTTTCATAGTGCTGTGGTCTGAAAATATGCATGGTATGATCTCTATCTTTTTGTACTTGCTGACGGCTGATTTGTGTCCCAGTATGTGGTCTATTTTGGAGAACGTTCTGTGCACTGGAGAAGAATGTATATTCTGCTGCTTTAGGATGAAATGTTCTGAATATATCTGTTAAGTCCATCTGGTTCAGTGTGTCATTCAAAGCTCTTATTTCCTTGTTGATTTTTTGATTAGATAATCTGTCCATTGTTGTGAGTGGGGTGTTGATGTCTCTTACTATTATGCTATTACTATCAATGAGTTTCTTTATGTTTGTGATTAATTGATTTATATATTTGGGTGCTCCACATTTGGCACATAAATGTTTACAATTGTTAGGTCTTCTTGGTGGATAGACCCCTTAATTATGATATAATGCTCTTCTTCATCTCTTGATACAGTCTATTTTAAAGTCTAGATTGTCTGATATAAGTATGGCTACTCTGGCTTTTCTTTTGTTGACCATTAGCATGATAGATGGTTCTCCATCCCCTTACTTTCAATCTGAAGGTGGCTTTAGGTCTAAAGTGGGTCTCTTATAAACAGAATATAGATGGATCTTGTTCTCTTATCCATTCTGTTACCCTATGTCTTTTGATTGGAGCATTGAGTCCATTGACGTTTAGAGTGAGTACTGAAAGATAGGAATTTATTGCCATTATGTTGCTTGTAGAGTTGGAGTTTCTAGTGATGTTCTCTGGTCCTTTCTCATCTTTGTTGCTTTTGGTATTTATTTGTTTGTTTGTTTGTTTATTTATTTTTTCATCTTTTCTCCCCTCAGAGAGTCCCCCTTAAAATGTCTTGCAGGGCTGGTTTAGTGGTCACAAACTCCTTCAATTTTTGTTTGTCTGGGAAACTTTTTATCTCTCCTATTTTGAATGACAGCCTTGCTGGATAAAGAATTCTTGGCTGCATATTTTTCTGATTCAGCACACTGAATATATCTTGCCACTCCTTTCTGGCCTTCCAAGTTTCTGTGGATAGGTCTGCTGCAAACCTGATCTGTCTTCCCTTGTAGGTTAAGGACTTTTTTTCCCTTGCTGCTTTCATGATTCTCTCCTTGCCTGAGTACTTTGTGAATTTGACTATGATATGCCTTGTTGATGGTCGGTTTTTGTTGAATCTAATGGGAGTCCTCTGTGCTTCCTGGATTTTGATGTCTGTTGTCTTCCCTCAGGTTAGGAAAGTTTTCTGCTATGATTTGCTCACATAACCCTTCTTCCCCCATTTCTCTCTCTTCCTCTTCTGGGACCCCTATGATTCTGATGTTGATCCTTTGTAATGAGTCACTGATTTCTCTAATTCTTAAATCGTGCTCTTTTGCCTTAATCTCCCTCTTGTTTTCTGCTTCATTATTCTCCATAAGTTTGTCTTCTTTATCACTGATTCTCTGTTCTGCCTCATCCGTCATTGCAGCCACAGCATCCATTCATGATTGCAGCTCAGTTATAGCATTTTTTATTTCATCCTGACTAGTTTTTACTTCTTTTATATCCACAGAAAGGGATTCTTATCTATTTTCGACTCCAGCTAGTATTCTTATTATCGTGATTCTAAATTCTGGTTCAGACATCTTACTTGTATCAGTGTTGGTTAAGTCTCTGGCTGTCGTTTCTTCCTGTCTTCCTTTTGGGTGAATTACTTCATTTCATCATTTTGAAGGGAGAAAAGGAATTAATGAGGTAGAAAAAATTAAAATTAAAAAAATAAAAAAATACACACACACACAAAATCAAATAAATGATGCTGGATCCTAGGTGTGTTTTGGTGTGGGTGTTGAAAGTGGCTTGATAGATTAGAGAAAAAAGGGGAAAGAAGAAAAAAAAAAGAAATCATTTGAAAATTTGAAAAAAATGAATACACTGCAATAGACTAAAATGAAATGATGGAAGTGAACTAGAATTTGAAAAAATAACACAAAAGCAAAAAATATAGTAGAAAAAAATTAAAGAAAAATATTTTTAATAAAAGTTAAAAATAAAAATGAATTTTCTCTTTCTATATTCAAGAAAAATAAAATAAATGAAAAAGAAATAAGAGAAAAAAAGGAAATCATTGGAAACCTTGAAAAAATGAGTATACTGAAGTAGACTAAAATAAAATGATGGAAATAAAATAGAATTTGAAAAAATTTACCGGAAAGTAAAACATATAGTAAAAAAATGTTAAGAAAAGTATTTTTAATAAAAATTGAAAATAAAAATGAATTTTCTCTTTATTCAAGAAAAAGAAAAGAAATGAAACAGAAGAAAAAAGAAAAAGAAAAAAAAAGAAAGAAAGAAAATTGAATAGATGGACCTGCTAACAGACTGAAATATGTCTGCAATTACTTCTTTTTCCCCTAGAAGTGAGACTATGAAGTGCTTTATAGTCCATAAACTAAGCAGGCAGTGAGACTTCTGTTCTTGAAGGGGGAGGTTGGCCCAGGTGGGTGTCGCTTAGTGTAATGGCTCCGGTCTCCACCAGATGGCGCTGCTAGCCCACTGGGGTGGGATTGTTGTGGCGCTTGTAGGTGCGTGTGCGCATGTACAGAAGCGGTGAAAACGGTGTCACTCAGCTATGCAGTCTCCAGCCTTGGAACTGCGTTCTCTCTGATCAGCAATCGCACACCCCTCCTTTGTCTTCAGCTTTCGTCCACCCCCAACTGTGACCAAGCCCCAGGTAGTACCTCTCTCCTGAGTTTTGTCTCAGATGCAGCTGTTTTCCTCGGCCCCTTACTTCTGACGGACTTCGGCTTTGACCCGTTCAGCCCCTCTGCAGAGGGTCTCACTGAGCAACGGCAGAATGCCGGCTGCACCCAGGAAAGTTCATGGGACTGTGCTGCCGCCGATGCCCAGAGACTGCGGCCAGGTGCCAGCCCGCCCCAGAAAAACTTCGCAACACACATCTGGCACCAGGCTTCCCCCTCAACGACCTTGTTCCAGCACCAGTGAATGTGGCCGTTATGTGGGGTGTGCTGGGCCCAGGTTGCCTCACAGCCTCTACCAAATGTCCTTCCAGCAGTGGAACCACTTCTCCCCTTTTGGCCGGAGAACTCCCGGACCCCACTCTGCTCCTGGGGATTCGCCCTTCCCGCCAGAGCACCACCAGGTATCGAGCTGCGGAGTTGCAGACTCTGCAACTCTCCCCCTGTTTACGGTCTTAATGGAATTTGAACCCTCTCCTCTCTCCTTTCTCCTTTCTCCCTTTTTAGCTCAGTCCCTGCGGCTGTTTCCAATTTTCCACTTTCACTCCAGCTGCCTTTGGGGAGGGAGGGGTGCTTTTCCTATATTCTTCCCCCCATCTCCGTCCTCTCTCCACATGCAAAAGTGCCTCACTGCCCTCCGCGGCCTCTCGCTCCCCAAGTTCAGCTCTCCCTGTCTCATTCCTGTTGAATTCTGTGGTTCAGGTTGGGCAGATTGTTGTGTTAATCCTCAGATCAGTTTTCGAAGTGTGCAGGATGGTTTAGTGTTGGTCTGGCTGTGGTTCATGGACGTGAGACACACAAAAAACTTCCATGCTGTTCTGCCATCTTGGCTCCCTCCCCAGGGATTTTCTTTTGTAGGAGAATAGAAGCCTCTCAATCTTCCTTCCTTCCCCCCCAGCTCCCCTGCTTCCTTACTTTTTTCTTTCCATAGAAGATAATATTTGTTAACTTTTTCTCAGGACTTTGTAAGTTGGAATCTTGAATTTATTACAAAATCAAGTATGACTTTCCATCTGAGGTAAAATTTGCCACTTGAACAAAACAGAAGCTATTATAAAAAGGTAGACTTTGTAAATAACCCACTTGGGTTTTCTTCTTTGTTCTCCTCTAGTCAGAGTGTATAAAACACAGTGAAGAGTGCTTCTCTGCCACCACTTGTATCTTTCCCCACATCTGGCATCTACTTCTGATCTCTTAGAGTGTCACAGATAACATCTTAAAAATTTGTGAAGTATTTTGATTCCAACTTTCCATAAAGTATGTGCTCAGAAATATGTTATTCTTGAGTTTCTGGGACTTTTCCATTTAACTTTTCATTAAAATACTTTCAAAACATTTCAGTAAAACTCATTTTCATTTTAATACATAAAATCAAGTTTCCTTATGATTTTCTCATTATAAACATTTCTAAATGTTATTACTGAAAGTCACAGAAACATAATTTAAAAAATAAAAAGCCATCCTTTGAAAAATTAAAATCAGTTTATCATCAAGTAAGAAAGGTAGTGATATAATTTGCCACACTATATTTAAAAAGGTGTGTGTGTGTTCTGGGTATATCTTTTAGAGAAAACATGATCTTAGAAACATAGGCAAAATCCTTTGTAAAAACAATATAAATAAAAAAATCATAACATAAAAGGTTGATATTACAAATAAACTGATAGTATAGCTTTTTTCTTCTATTATCCTCTATTTACAACTTTTTTCTTTCTCTTAGATGTAATGCTTTACCTTTGACTTAAATAATCAGTGAAATAAGTGGAATGAATGTATTACAGAGAGGTACCTGAATATCAATAGGTCTGTTCAGAAAATTGAAGGTTAAATTGATTGGTAAAACATAGGTCCAGAGTTCATGTAATGATGTTACACATCATATATAATTGCTCTATATTTAGTTACCAAAAATGTTTTCAGCTTGGACGTAATGCTAATACCAAGTGAGTTTTATGGTAAGCTGGATCCAAGTCCCTCTCCTATTACCATACTAAGCCAGAGTAAAAAACTCTCTAATTAAGAAGAATCAGAACAGAGGTATAGTACAATATAGTGTGCAAATAGATCCATTCCTAAAATAATACAGAAGTGGTTATTATGTAATCACAGAGAGATGAGAAAAGTTGAAAATGGAAGGACAAGTGATCATTGAGTTTCCTAGTGCCCTTCCTATATATCACGTTGAGACTCTGGATTGGGTGCCAGATAATATAAGTATAGGAAGGCAGCATGGGAAAGATGTGAGAATTTTTCAGAACTGGAGATACAATGGGGTCTCTTATTCCTCTTTACCAAAAAACCAAACCAAACCAAAACAAAACAAAACCCCCCAAAAACAAACAAAAAACAAAAGAACAAGTCCATTAGAGAATCTCTCATGGAGACAGAGAAGAGTGACTACAGTAAATTATAAATTAAAAATTATAAATTACAGCAAATCGTGTGATTGGGCAACATTGTGACCTGGGACAGAAATCCCTTATTCCTAATCCAGTGGCCATTGTGGGTCATGTAAGGGATACAGAAATTTTCACCAGTCCCTTAGGGACAGACATAAATCAGCTTAAAGCTAAGAGTTGGTGTGCCTTCCGGAGATGTGATTGAACCTTATGGCAGATGCAGCAAGGTGGACATCCCCAAGGCACTTACAGCTGATTTTCTGTGGGTGAGAATCTCAGTACAATTTCAGGAGGGGGCCCTGGTTAGCAGAGGAAGACTGTTGAACTTCCCTGGCAGCAACAAATGAGCATTGCGTCTTCAGAGAGAACAGTCTGTGGACTACTTGGTAGAGGAAGCAGAAGAAGAAGGGCCTGCCCATTAAAGAAGAGGCAGCGAGAAGTCAGCAGGAGCCAGCAAAGGTTGTGCCAAAAAGCTAAGCACCTGAGGACGAAGGAGAGTGTGTTGAGAGAAAAAAAAAATCCTGAAGGACAGAGTAGTTACAAAACCAAGAGAAACAAAAGTGAGTCAAAATTTACAGAGAGAGAGAGAGAGAGAGAGAGAGAGAGATGGTTTCAACAGAAAGAACAGAATTACCTTGATGGAACACATTTAAGTGCCTCTCCAACCTCCAACCCCCTCAGTGAGAATGGGGCTCCAGAGACAGATACAATCAGTTCTGGAAAGCAAAGGAAGTAGCATTTTGGGCACATCTAAGTTGCAATGCATAGACTTGGACAAACCCTTGCATGTAGCAAGGTCTCTTTGTAAAAACTGAAGTCAATTGAAAAATAAATTCTGACATCATTTTATCTTTTGCAAGACTAACAGCAGTACTCCTACTTATTTAGTTCAAGGATAGTTCAGTATTTTATTTAAAATACGTTTTTTCCATCTTTGCTCATGAGCCGCATTCTGTGTCAACAGCTATCATTTAAGTTTTTGGCAGCGGGGCTCTTACTGCAAATTGACCTTCAATGAGTTATATTACCTCATCCCATTAGATTATAAGGCTGTGAACAAGGGATGCTACTTTTTCGGGTGAACATATTTGATCCAATAGTATCATGCATCTGTCTCCATGATAAGATAGACCAGTGGAGGGGTGCCTGAGTGGCTCAATCAGGTAAATGCCCAACCCTCGGTTTTCGCTTAGGTCATGATCTCACAGTATGTGAGATCCAGCCCCAAGACGGGTTCTGTGCTGACAACGTGGAACCTGCTTGGGATTCTGTCTCTCCTTGTCTCTTCCCCTTCCCCTGCTTGTGCACTCATGCTCTTTTTCTCTCTCAAAATAAATTAATAAACTTAAAAAAAAAAAAAAAGCCCTGGAATTTCCAATAAAATTAGTCTTCATACTCTTTAGTTGAATCACCCTATTTTTTTCTGGTAGGCACTAGCCTACTTAATTTGTGCTCTACATTAAATTGGATATTTATGATAATCTGAAGTTATTAAGGTTGTGATATTTCTGAATTTTAATTTACTATGTTTTCCCTTGCCTGGATTTTACAGAAAATGTTGCATTTTTTTCTCTAAATTTGCCAGAGTTAAAAGAAATATCAAAAACAGAAGAGGAAAATTTTCTAAAATGTGCTCAAATAGCACTATAAAATAACTATCCTTTTTTTTTCAATATTTGACTCATCTACTGGACATGAAAAATAGAGTTCACAGTCTTCAACTAGCCTTAAGTGAGATCCTAGAGCCTTAATTCTACTACTCGCATGGTATTAAGAAAACTTGTGAAATGTATGGATTACATTTATTTATAGTCTCTTATCTAAATAAATATTATAATTTGTAAGGCAAATGAAATAAATTTGATCTATCTCAGCAAATTAACAGATTAGTTAAAATATTCTATAATCATTACTCTAAACTTGCCTGTTGGCGTTAATTGACCTTAAAACATTCCGATTGAATGATGTACTGCTTGTAGATGTAGAAGACATACCAAAGAAGAGATCCCACTATCTTGAGTAAGGACTGCTCTTTGAGTGTAGATGAATGATAATGGAGGAATGATTACATGATCTCACAGAATCATTAATCAAATTTGAAAGCAAGTTCACCCTCAACAATGCTCTGTAAACACTCTGAAAATGAAGTTTTCAAATTAATTCTGTCAATGTTGGCTGGCATGCCCTAACATAATTACTTCAAATTATCATGTTTGTGTGTGCATGTGTCTCCTGGTAAACTTCTCTGGGGAAACTGCCTTTTGGAACCTTAGTCCTCCTTATAGCTGACATACTATATAAGGAACTTTTCTTCTCCCAGCCACTATACTATGCATGTATATATTACATGTATGTATACATTATGTATTAATGGCTTATTTTTGCATGGACAACTAGCCTCTTTAAATGTCTACAACATCCAGGGGTGCCTGGGTGGCTCAGTCAGTTAAGCATCCGACTTCGGCTCAAGTCATTATCTCACAGTTCGTGAGTTTGAGCCCCGCGTTGGGCTCTGTGCTGACAGCTCAGAGCCTGAAGCCTGCTTCGGATTCTGTGTCTCCCTCTCTCTCTGCCCCTCCCATGCTCATGCTCTGTCTCTCTCTGTCTCAAAAATAAAAACATTAAAAAAATTAAAAAAAAATTTAAATGTCTACAACATCCAGTTCACTTAATAGAAAAAGTTCTCCTTAGTGGCTCTTCCTTGGGGGCAGCCATTCCATGCCATTCCTGTGGTCTTTCCTACTCTGTCTACATAAGGTAGACCCAGATTTTGCAGAACACACAGGCTGCAAATAGCTCCATCTCCCTTGCTGTATTGCCAACACCATGAGCCATATTCTGACTGAGGTGGTAAAAAACTGGAAACTTTTTCCCCTCCTCGACCATATTTTCTCTGCCACCTTCCCATGCCCCTCCTTTAGAGCTGTTATTGGCAGGAATAGCATTCCCTGTAAATTGGGTTCTCTGTGAAAAGCACATTCATTTTGAAAAAATAAAATAAAAATGTGTTTCAGGTCCATCTTACTAATTAGAAAATTAGAGTAGGAAATTCAACATAGGCTAAGAAAATGTGCATGGATACCTGTGTACATGTGCATGTACAATATGCACATTTTAGAGGACTAGGAAGTCAGAGATATCTGTGCGCAAAGACAAAATTTCTATTATTTGCTAATTAGGAAAAGTAGCAAATTTTCTGAGTCTCAGTTATCTATTAAAGAGCTGTTCAGTGTCAACATTTTGGGTAGTTGTATTAAATATAATAATAATAGTAATAATTAATATTTATTTAGCATTTACTACATGCAAGGCACTGGACTAAGTGTATTAGGTTGAACATCTCATTTTACCTCAAAATAAAATTCATACTGGGGCACCTGGGTGGCTCAGTCGGTTAAGCACCTAACTTCAGCTCAGGTCATGATCTCGTGGTTCGTGGGTTCAAGCCCCATGTTGAACTTTGTGCTGACAGCTCAGAGCCTAGAGCCTGCTTCAGATTCTGTGTGTCCCTTTCTCTCTCTGCCCCTCCCCTGCTTGTGCTGTCTCTCAAAAATAAATAAACATAAAAAATAAATAAAATTCATACTTAAGAAAAAAATGAGCAACTTTTAGTAACTTGAAAACTCAATCTTTGTACAAGTTAGATCGAATTCTGATCTACTGAACACACAAAAGTAAATCAGTGACCACAGAATATTTTAGACTTTTCAGCAAGTGCCACTGGATATTATCTTAGACATGCAGTTCAATAACATATTTCAAGTCAACCAATATTCTTGACAGTTACCCTTCATGAAGTCTGTGACTATACCAACAAGATTTGCAAAAGCAGAGAGCATAGAAAATTGAAAAAGAGATTCATTTTTATGGTTCTGACATATTACAAAACCTTGACCAGAAGGTCTCAAGAAAGTAATGGAGGATTTGCAATTTTAGAGTTTATTATCCAATTGAGAATCCTGTAGAGTATTTGATTAAGGAGAGAAGGCTGCATCCGAAAGGCAGAAAGCCCAGTGAAACAGGCAATAGGCTTCCAGTGTTGCCATATGCATTGTAAACAATACTCTTTTATAGATTCTTGTATGACTTGCAGGATTAAGGCTATAGTTTTCAAAATAACTACCATCTCTCCATGATATTTAACAACTATTTCAATCATTTCAATCTAAATTTCTAAAACTTAACTAACCTCTCATGGGAAATTTTA
The DNA here is from genome assembly GCF_014898765.1 of Herpailurus yagouaroundi. Taxonomy (NCBI): domain Eukaryota; kingdom Metazoa; phylum Chordata; class Mammalia; order Carnivora; family Felidae; genus Herpailurus; species Herpailurus yagouaroundi. Next base: position 7,685,150 of record NW_024412440.1, read on the forward strand.
AAATATATGTTTGGCATGAAAATATATCAAAGTGATTTTTTAGTACCCACAGAGATTAGTCCATCAAAACTAAAATATCCTCTCTGTTAGCCACCAACTCCAAAAATAGAAAATTTGGCTTTTTCAATATAAATTTGATATGTGAAAATTATCAGAACATAATTATTAAATGGATTAAAAGGAAAAATTTGGAAAGAGGGATGTTTCAAAAAAGCTTGTTACATTTTTTTTTTTAAAGAGCAGGCATAGACATGCCCTCTTACATAAACATTAGTAGTAAAAACTCCAAACGTCCATATAATGAAAGAACAGCGTTCTTTTTTTTTTTTTGCTTTTTAAAATATTTCTCTACTAAATACATCCCTCAAATCCAAGCAATACTATTTTAAGTTTGATGATTTTCTTAGAGAAAGTGTGCAAACATGGAAACTTTAGTGCAATTCTCTTTCTTAAGGAGAATTACAATCTTTACCCATTATCTTTAAATACTAAAATGAATTGGTTCAGCATGCCAAACAAGGCAGGCCAGCATGGTGGTAGTTCCTCACCCCATGCAAAGCAGTGTGATCACCTACTAACTCTCTAATCAGTTTACATTTTACATAAATCAATTATCTTCAGTTAAACACTCTAGGTTCTATTGTGAGCTCTCCACGTGCTGGAGCTTTTACTCATGTTATCTTGGAAGATCATCTTATTGAAACACTTAATTCAATTGACATTGCTGACATTAACTTCAAATATAAGCAGCTTTCACAGACTAAAAAGAAAATCTTAGCCACTGTGTATGGTTTTGTGAGTACAGATAATTGTGTCATTGTCCATGGATAAAAAACTTGGGGAAGCATATGCTCATATACAGCCCTAACAAGATGAACATTTTTATAGTAACAATTTAATATATTTTAATCATCTATATTCAGTACTTCTAAAACTACATTTTAGAGAACAATATAATCTTGGCTCAATTCTTTTAAGTGGCAAGACTTTCCTTTAGGCATTTTTATATTCATTTATTTTCTCATACTTTTTCATACTTTCTGGAAAGTTTAATTTCGAGGAATGAAGAAAAGTAAAGATATCATTAAAATGTTCATTGAATAGGGGTGCCTGGGTGGCTAGTCGGTTAAGCATCCGACTTCAGCTCAGGTCATGATCTCACACTCTGTGAGTTCGAGCCCCGTGTCAGGCTCTGTGCTGACAGCTCAGAGCCTGGAGCCTGCTTCTGATTCTGTGTCTCATTCTCTGTCCCTACCCCTCCCCCGCTCATGCTCTGTCTCTCTCTCTCTGTCAAAAATAAATAAACATTTTTAAAAAATTTTAAATGTTCATTGAACAAATGTTTCTAAGCCTTTTCTTGAAATACTTAATGTTCACTTGAACTACAGTGCAGTAGGGAGACCACATCTGAACAATTAGTATAGTAGGGAGCACTTGAAATATGCATATAAAAACATATTGCATAAATGCAAATATATTTCACTTTGTCAGCTGAGAAAGTCTAGAAGCAATGACACCCCAGTAACAGTGAGTACGCTTAGTGCTCAGTTCTTGGATTATTACACATTCTCCATCAAAAAGAATCTGGGCTCCTCAATGTACAAATGTACAAAATGTACAAATGTACAAAACGAGTCTGAAGCAACTCCCAGGCAGTGCCAGAAAGCAAGGAGGTTTTTAAAAATAAGCAAGCAAAAATTTCAGATACAGGAGACACCTATAAGCTTGCAATGTCCAAAACTGGAAAAAGTTGAGCAATAAACTAAATTAAGTATTATTGGGTTATAACCCAAAGTATAAAATAAGTATCTGTGAATCCATACTGATACAAACAAATAACTGAGTAATTAAGTAAATAAATAAGTGACAAATCTGCCATGCAGAAAATTTTCAAATAATATATATACACACTCCCCACTTCTTAACTGTGGTTGTGTATAGTGACTTCCTTTCAAAGAGTACGGTATGAAAAGGGGAAAGGAAAGGTGACTTTACAGTGGAGAAACCTGACATTTCTACCTCAGTCAGGGGATCAATATCAACAGTGATAAGTTGTATGGATAATATGTACCCTTGATATAATGTAATGAGAACGGCACGTTACCTCTGTTTTTCTTTCTCAAAACTCATAATCACAGTCTGATCCTCAGAAAAAAACATCACACAAATATTCCTTGAGGAATAGTCTAAGGTACACCTGACAACTACTCCTAAAACATTTTGCAGGTGTCCAAAATAAGAAAATACTGATAAATTGTTGCAGGCAAGAGGAGCCCAAGGAAACAGTCAACAAAATGTAATGTGGCATCGTGGATGGGAACAGATGAAAAACATTAGGTAAAATTAAGAAAACATGAATGAAGTATGGACTTTAGTTAATAAAAATATATTAATATTGATTCATTAATTATAGTAAAGTTACCATCCTTTTTAAAATGTTTATTTATTTATTTTGAGAGAGAGATTTAAAGAGTGGGTAGGGGAGTGGCGCAGAGAGAGAGAGAGAGAGAGAGAGAGGGAATCCCAAGCAGGCACACAGATGTCAGCAAGGAGCCTTAGGCAGGGCTTGAACTCACCAACCATGAAATCATGACTTGAGCTGAAACCAGGAATCAGACAGCTAACTGACTGAGTCACCCAGGTGCCCTAAGTTACCATCCTGATATAATATGTTAATAGCAGAAACTGGATGTGTGGAAATACTAGAACTCTTTATATGATCCCTGTAATTTTTCTGTAAATCAAAATTATATTAAAGTAAAAAACTGTATTTTAAAAAGATGACATGGGGGGCGCCTGGCTGGCTCAGTCGGTTGGGCAGCCGACTTCGTCTCAAGTCATGATCTCGAGGTCCGTGAGTTCGAGCCCCGCGTCAGGCTCTGTGCTGACAGCTCGGAGCCTGGAGCCTGTTTCAGATTCTGTGTCTCCCTCTCTCTGACCCTCCCCCGTTCATGCTCTGTCTCTCTCTGTCTCAAAAATAAATAAACATTAAAAAAAATTTTTAAAAATAAAATAAAAAAAATAAAAAGATGACATGGTACATATCTTTTGTAAACAATAAGCAGTTTAGGTGAAGCGAAATGCAGCTCTGCTCTTTTTCATAAAGGCATTTTTAAGTATTGATCCAACCAGGGTCCTGGCTTAAGTAAGGATCCTCCTCTGTAGATTCTTCTCTTAACCGTTCAGCTGGGTTTGTATTTTCTTCCTGTTGCTTCCACAATTCTTTGCATATACTTCTACCAGAAAACATATAACCTGACTAATGATATGCATTTACCTTTATCTCCCTCTGTGGATTTTACCACTTTAGGGAGTCAGTGAAATTGATTCATCTTTACCCCTGCAAGCTTTAGCACAGTGCCTAACATACAAGAGAACAGAAACATTTGTTCAATGCCTGCATACATATGTAAATAAATGAATGAATATGTAAATGATGCCCTAAATCCAAATATGCTCATTGAAATCAAAGAATTGTTATCATTCACCAATATGTAATAAATTGCTACAGTGACTATTCATGTCTTCTGCTCATATCTTCACTGGACTATTTGTTTTTCAGATGTTGAGTTGGTAAGTTCTTTATAGATTTTGGATACTAACCCTTTATCCGATATGTTATTTGAAAATATCCTCTCCCCTTCCATATGTAAGGATGAATCATGGGAATCCACTCCCAAAACCAAGAGTACACTGTATACACTGTATGTTAGCTAACTTGACAATAAATTATATTTAGATAAACAAACAAACAAATAGCTACCGTGAGGAAGAATACAGGGCTTCAAACTACTAGTAATTTGTTACTACTAGTAGTAATTACTAGTTACTAGTAGTAATTACTAGTAGTAGTAACTAGTAGTTACTAGTAGTAACTAGTAGTTACTAGTAATTACTACTAGTAGTAATAAACTACTACTGCGACCTTAATTTATGAGCATTTTTATTGTCTATGGGTCAAACATAATGCAAATCTTAGTTGCTATACGTAATTACAAAACTACTGAGAGTAACATTGATGTATGTAAGATAGTTTGTTTTGGCAGAATGTCCTTTTATAATTTGGCCATGATTGCGTTTTTAGCTTCATCTGCAATAATTCTAATAAACCCTTTCTTCCAGATATATACAGCTGCTTTTTCCTTAAAACTGCATTCTATTTCATAGAATACACAGACACTTTCTCTCTGCCAGGAATGCTCCTACCATCTTCCCAGTTTGGAAATTTCTTATTCACATTTCAAAATTAACCTTGAGTTGGTGAATGTGAAAAGCACCACACGAGCTCTGACAAAAACATGTAGTAATCAGACATTTATGAATTTATTTCTAAGTGCAATTATGAAAGTCTAGCTGTATCTTTTATGAGTCCAAAATTTCTGAGATGAAAGCGTTCAGAAAAGCCCTAAGTTCTTTAATAAAATATATTGGAAAATAATCATTATGACTAAGAAATCTTTGGAAACAAATTGCAAATTTTTCTTTTCTGTTTGAAAAAAATGTTTTATCTGTATTTGGGGGGTTACAAATAGGCTATCAGCAATATGGTGAGCATAAATAAAATTTATACTTTTTAACTCTCTTATATTTCTTATGGAAAATGAAATTTCCAAATATTCAAGATTTCAGTTGCTTTTTTTTTTTTAAATGCAGTCAGTTTGCACATTTTTTTCTTTGTGGAGGCCAAGTTTAAATTGCACTTGACTCTGATCTGGTCCATGTAGCAAAATTGTATTTCTTCTGATCAAAATCCACACTATTTTCTCAAATCTAAACTTGTATTGAAATGGAACTTTTTTACTTTAACTTAATCTGAACTTTAACATTTCCAAGCCTCAGTTTTCCAAAAGACCAACCTTGAAGAGGAAAATTGAAGTTTAGAGAATGAGGAATCTAAGATAAAATTAAAATCTCATAGTGGATTTATTCCTTATAAAAAGTTTTATATCTGATAGTATTTGACATGCTCTTTTTTGGGAAAATAGTTGTCATTCACTTATTCTGAAATCACCTATGACAGAAATGCTAAAACTGGCCTTAAGATTAACTATACCAGTAAAAACCCAGAAAAAATACACTCTGTCTCATGTTAAATAGAATACCATAAAGCCAAAACCATATTTTAAATCTCCTCAGACAGCCTTATAAATGGTAAAGATAATAAAGAGTTTCAAAATATTACCTATAACTAACAAAAACTAACATAAACATGAATGTATTATGTCAATATATACCTTTATAGCACTTATTGTGCATTTAATTAGTTGCTAATCCTCAATTTCTTAGGAGAGGTTGTCAGTTCTTCCAAGTGGGAATCATACCTTATTCATCAATGTATATTCAGGAGCTAAATACTAATAACAACAATACCAATAACAATAATAATAATTGAAGTTAGGTTTTTTTAAGCTTACTGAACAGGCACTGTGTTCAGTCTACATTTCCATCATCCAATTTAATTCTTAAAGAGAACCCTATCAAGTAATTATATTAAATTCTCATTTACAGAGACATACCTGTGGATTTTTTTTAGGTTTATTTTTTCAGGGGGGAAGGGCAGAGAGAGAGAGCAAGACACAGAACCCAAAGCAGGCTCCAGGCTCTGAGCTCTCAGCACAGAGCCTGATAGGGGGCTCAAAATTAACAGACTTTGAGATCATGACAGGAGCTGAAGTGGGACGCTTAACCGACTGAGCCACTAGGTGCCCCAATGCCTGTGGTTAAAGATTAAGCAGTTTGCCTACATCACATGACTAGAAAATGGAAGACCTCCTTTAAACCCAGAACCTTTACTGTAAAGCCCAAATTCTTAATTTTTACAGTATAACACAGTTTATTCATTCATTCAACTATAGATGGAAAATTTCCTATGTGTCAGGCACTATGAGGCCCAGAGATATCTCAATGAACAGGACAAAATCCTTATAGTCAGGCTCTTCATCACAGGAACTAGGAGGGAAGAAGACAATAAATGAGTATATTAAGAAATATACGGGATGATATCAGAATAGCATGAACACATCATAACAATAGCTTTGAAAATAGGGATGACATTATTCCCTAAAATGTAGACTAATATAGCATTTAAGCATAGCATTTAAGAAAATGAAAACTTGTAACAGATTGAAACATTTTAAGAAATTGATCCAAACTTTATGATATAGCTACAAAAAAAGGTACCAGGAAAGTTTTAGGGTGATGCAGAGTTTTAAAAACTTTTAAATGTTTAAAGTGATGTACAGTTTTGCTGTCTTTAAAGGAACTAATATTCTCTATATTATCGAAAACAAATAGTTTCCGAGATCAGAAAAGGCATGAAACCTCTTCGAGGACCTACTAACTAAAGCTACTAACTAAAACACCCATTGGACAACCCAAGAAAAAGTTGAGAAGTCAACATTATAAATCAATTTCAGTGCTGAAACAGATGCAATGATTCTAAAGAAAATACTATTAATTGGAGCCAGGAACACATACACACACACACACACACACACACACACACACACTCACTCACTCACCCACAGATGTATGTATATCTTTCCTGAACAATATAAAAGTATGTATCTGGGGAACACATTATGGCTAAATATTGAAAAGCTTTTATTTTATATCATATTAACAAATTAAAAGAGAAAATTAATATTACTTCAATAACAACAGAAAACTATTAAAATTTAACAGAATAATTCATATTTATGTATGTCCAAGTTATATTTTAAATATTAGCAAGATTTGTATAACATCCAAAAATAAATCTTTAATTCTTTAAAGGGAGACAAAAATCCCTTTTAGAAAACTAGGAGAAAATGAAATTTTCTATATGCTGATAAAAATATTAAAATATACAGAAAACATTATACTTCATTGTGAAACTGTAGAATTATTCTATTTAAAGTAAAGAAAATGAAAAATTCACCATCTTACTAATAAGCTGAGCAAGCAAATTAGGATGTAAGAGGAAAAATAGAGGTACAAAGATTAGAAATAGGAAGAAATAAATCTGTATAAATTTTAGAGGACATAAATGTCTACGTAGAAAATAAAAGAGAACCTACAAACTAACGGAATTAGAGAAAAAGTAAAAAGAATTACTGAGTTCAAACATCAATATATAGAAATTAAAAGTATTTCCATCTACCACAAAAAAAGTTTAAAACGCAATTTTATGTACACCATTCATGTGTCTCTCCTTACCCCTGCAGTGTATGCTGAACAAAGTGACTTCCTTCCAAAGAGTACATTATGGAAAGGGTAAAAAAAAGAAATAAAACAAAACAAACAAAAAAAAACCTTTACGGTGAAGAACATGGCAAACACTATCTCAAGCCAAGTGATTGAGATTAACGCCAATAATGACAGTCATATTGATAGTAGGTACCCTTGACAGGATGTGACGAAAATGTTACTATACCTCCGTGATCTTCTTCCCCCAAACCATATCTCTAGTTTAGTCATTAGAAAAACATTAAACAAATTTCAGTTGAAAGATATTCTAAAAATACCTGACTATATTCCTGAAAACATTTAAGATGACCAAAAGCAAGGGAAGTCTGAGAAACTAACCAGAGATAGCTAAGGAGTTATTAGGACTAAATACAATATGATATCCCAGATATGATTCTATAATAGAAAACTTACATCAGGGAAAACTAATGAAATCCAAATAATGTATCGGATTTAGTTAATATATTAAATATTGATTCATCAAACATTTATTCATTAATTGTGACAAATGTACCATAATAATGTAAGATATTAACTGGGTTTGGGGTATATGAGAACTTTATTACCTTGTCCACTCTTCTGTACATCTACAATTATTATAAAATAAAAAGTTTATTTTAATGTCATTTATAATACTATAAGAAGATACACTTCACCAAGGAGCAAAGCTAAAATATATGTGTTGGTATTTTATTAAGACTACAGAAGAAAAGGAAGGAATAAGAACTTAGAAGTATATGCATGTGAAGACTAAATATTGTAAAAATAGATATTTCTTAAATTAATTTGAACTAGATCAAAATTACAGTCGCATTTTTCTTAAAAATACTGATAGAATTTATTCTAAAATTCATATGGAAAAATAAAAACTAAGAATTGAGGTTGACCAAGCAAACAGAAAAAATTGCTTCCAATATACCTCCAGCTATGTGGGTTCTTGATATTTTTTTTTTTAATTTTTTTTTTTCAACGTTTATTTATTTTTGGGACAGAGAGAGACAGAGCATGAACGGGGGAGGGGCAGAGAGAGAGGGAGACACAGAATCGGAAACAGGCTCCAGGATCTGAGCCATCAGCCCAGAGCCCGACGCGGGGCTCGAACTCCCGGACCGCGAGATCGTGACCTGGCTGAAGTCGGACGTTTAACCGACTGCGCCACCCAGGCGCCCCTGTGGGTTCTTGATATACGTCAGAAGTGGCAATTCGGAGCAGGGAAGTAATATTGGTTATTCACTATATTGTCTAAGATAATTGCCCAACTACACAGGTGGGAGTAGTGATAAAAAAATTATACCTCACACCAAACTGAAAATAAATCCCAGGCAAATTAAAGAAGTGAAAATGTGGATATCAAATTGTAAAATAATTTAAAAGAAAATAAGAGAATTGTTTCAATCATATCAGATAATTGCCAACACAAGAAATGAGAAAAAAAAAAAAATCACCTGTAGGTGAAAGGAAACATTGCAATAAAAACGAAAACAATCCACTCAGCTAGAATTTCCAAGCCACAGTCTCACACTGAGTTAGAAAAGAGAAATATAGCAATCTTTCACAGAAATGCTTTCATAGAGTGATGTTTTCAAGTTTTGGCTTGACTTTAAGAATATTGAATTTTCTTACACTTTATGCCAGTTGTTAAATATCATTCAGGTTTCAAACCCGCTTTTCTATATTACTGGCTTTGTGATAAGGAGATTGTGTCTCTGCAAGCCACATTTTTCTTTTGCCAACTGACTCCTCTTAGTTCTAACAACAGAGGGTACTGGGAGCCCGGCAGCTGGAAAAGGAAGAAAGAACACATAGCTTCCTTTTTGCTTCTTTTTCCTATGTCCTTCTTCCTGTTCTTGTCAGCATCCCTTTTGGAGCATTTTTGTTGTTGTTATTGTTAATTTTTTTTTGGTGGGGGTTAGGTTTCTTCCCCACTCTTGCAGGAGGAGTTTATTCCAATTTTCAGTTAGCCAACAATTGCTGAACCAGCTTCAGGAGTGTGCTCAGAGATGACAGCACCAGCCCCTGGAGGCTGTGTGAGACCTCAATCCAAACTCCCAGGGGCCCCTCTCCCAACCTGTAAACATCAGTAATTCTAGCACTTCCTTGTGGTAGCTGCTTCCTGTTGTTTCTACACGGTGGTCTTTCTGTGTTGCATTTGTGCCTTTTTAATTATTCTACATCTGGTAACTGATGCTTTACAATGAATTAAGTCAGTTAAAATAACGGGTTGTTTTTTCTTTCTATCCCTTTAACTGTTCAAAGAGAGTAAAGTTTTAAAGTTTGGTTTAGTTTTAAGAATATTTTTCTTGCACTAATAATTTTTTCTGGTATCTATCCCTAGAAAATTAAAATTACATAGGATACCTGGTTGTATTTTTACCTTAAACCTAAAAATGATTCAAATACGTGGTGGACTTTTAGTATTGAATAAACAAACACCTATTAATTCTAGAGCATACTACCAGCCAGCTAAACTGTTGCCACTTAAAGTTTTTGTCAAGAAGGAAGGCTTTGGGTCCAGAAACAGAGGAACAAACTCAATTTTGGTGCCAATATGATTTACCAATATCTTGATTATCAGAAAGAAGTTTGACCAATTATTTAACAAATAATTGAATCCATACAATATACTACCAATATACTATCCTATACTTTTAAATTGCACATTATTTATTTAGGACCTTTGCAACATGGATTTTTTTTTTCATGGTTTGTGAGCAGATATGGTATTTTTAATTGTATACTTAAAACAGTTTAAAGACCGCTTGTGAGATTATCATATTGACTTCTTGATTTTCCTGCATGGATTGTGTTAATTAAATGTTAGTCTTTCAAGCATATGTTATAATTTAGTGCAGTAGCATATAAAATTTTATGTAGGATTCAGTGTTCAGAGTATTCTCCTAGGATCCACTGTACCACAGAATTTAAACTAATAATGCTGAAAAGGATGTTTACCTTCAAGATCCCAGTGGCACTTTAAAAGATCAATCAACTTGGCACTTCTGAAAATTTAAATTAAATTGATGATGTCTCATTACACTCTCTTTGATGATTATGATTGCATAGAAGGAGAATATAAATCTTGAGGATACTAGCTCTGAAAGACTAATAGAAAACATGATAGATGCTGAATGTAGACATTGTGACTTTTGTTTGTCTCTGATAGCGTAATTAATCTCTTTAATTTTCTCTTCATTGGTATCTAAAGTACACCTTGTGAACAAAAAAATATTCAAAATAAGATTGAAATAAATGCAGCTGAATTTTAAATATCAAAATTGTATATTCACTTATAATACAAATTTACTATTCAAATAATAATTTTCAGAATAATTCCAAAATTATTTAACTTTTAGATAATAAACTATGTTCATATGTATCCATATTATCTACATATTGACATAAAAATGATCCTTCTAAAACAGTATTTTTTAAAAACAAAACCAAGGGGTGCCTGGGTGGTGCAGTCGGTTAAGCGTCAGACTTCAGCCAGGTCATGATCTCGCGGTCCGTCAGTTCGAGCCCCGCGTCGGGCTCTGGGCTGATGGCTCGGAACCTGGAGCCTGTTTCCGATTCTGTGTCTCCCTCTCTCTCTGCCCCTCCCCCGTTCATGCTCTGTCTCTCTCTGTCCCAAAAATAAATAAAAAACGTTGAAAAAAAAATTAAAAACAAAACCAAAACAAATATTACAGTTTAAACACTATTTTATAAGATATCACTTAATGCTAAATTTTATATACAGTTTGAAGGAGCAAAAAATATGCATCTTAATTGACACAAAAGGACATTTTCTTTTAAATTTTTTCTTTTAAGTTTATTTATTTTGAGAGAGAGAGAGCACACAAACTGGATAGGGGTAGAGAGAGGGAGAGAGAGAATCCCAAGCAGGCTCTGCACTGTCAGTGCAGAGTCTGATGTAAGGCTTAAACTCACGAACCGTGAGATCATGACCTGAGCCAAAACCCGAAGAGTCAGACACTTAACACTGAGCCAAGCACCCCAAAAGGACATTTTCTAAAAATCAATTTTAATTATTGATTTTTCAATCACAGTAAATTCAGGTTAAAATATATTCTGTACCTAAGATACATATTTTCAAATTCCATTCTGTATCTTAATCAATATGAGACTATGGCCTGCATGCCAAATTGAGCCCACCAGGTGTTTCTGTAAATAGCTTCATTGGAACCTAGCCACGCCTATTCCTCTAGATGGTTGTACTGAGAACTTACATACTGCAGAACTGACTAACTGTGACAAAATCTGTATTGTCCACAAAGCCTAATATATTTACCTTATGGCCTTTATTGAAAATGTTGCCAACCGTTGCCCTTGAAGATGAATTCCGATGAGAGTCATAGATGAGATTTCCAACAAATTTTGCTGGTTGTGCTCTCTCCAACAAGGTCTGGATCTAACCTCTGTGGGAAAGAGCTTTCTCCTAGTGAGCTCTAGCTCAGCCTCTAGGGGTGATAACTGCTCTCTATATCTTTGATTCTTGCATTCTCCAGAATTCTCTGTATTTCTTACCAGCCAATCCCTCATTACTCTAATTCCTTGTAATAATCATTCCTTACATTAAAATTTTCCTGTTCAAATTATTCTATGGTGTCTGTTTCCTCACTGGGTCCTGATTAACACATAATGAGTACCATTTTTCCTCCTTTTATTTTGAATCTATATGCTTCATTTATTTAAAGTGAGTTTTCCACAGACAACATATAGTATGTTCATTCATTATTTCTTTTTTTAATGCAATCTAACTATCTGTGTATTTTACATGAGGTGTTTGACCATTTATTTTTAGTGTAATGTATTAATATGGTTGATTCAATTCTATCATCTTTCTTTTTGTTGTCTCTTTTCTCTATGTGTTTGTTGCTTATTTTCTTCTTTTTATACCTTCTTTTATATTAGTTGGAGATTTTTATTTCTTTTGCCTTGTTAATGTGTAATGATGACCAATTTATACATTTTGTCCAGTTTTCTAGTTGTTTATGACATGAAGAGAAGTCTGGTCCCTATTACTACATCATTGCTAGAAATCCAAGTCCAAAAAGGGTGTTTCTTTTAAATTATATATATGTATATATATATATATACATACTTCTGGATTTGTATGTATATTTGTGTGTGTGTATATATATATATACACACATATATATATATACACTATATATATATATATAGTGTATATATATATATACACTATATATATATATATATACACTATATATATATATATATACACATATATATATGTACATCTGGATTTGTATAAAATTACTTAGGTTTAAAATAAAAGAGTAAATGTTTACAATATGAAATAATGATAAATGAGTAAATAAATGCCAAAATTTGGGGGGGAAAATCTGTTTGAAATATCTCTGTTTCCTGGTATAGTAAGTGATCTTCCACTGAAACCTGAATGTTTTGAATATTGTGGTATGAGACTCAGGATCAGGTTTGAATCTCATGATTCAGCAGGCCTCCTTTTCCATTACTTTTGTGGCTGAAGGTGGATGCCATTTGGTTACTACCAGACGAGCATGGACATAGACTCCCATGTGGTCTCTAGAGACACTGCTGGAGCCAGAGGTGGGGAGATGCATCACTTCTTCCTGCCTGGAGGTGCTGACTCTCTGGGCTCCATCCTCGTGAGCTTCAGCTCAGCCCCTACAGTTGGTAGCTGGTGGTAGCTGCCACTGTCCCTTCTCTGGCACCACCCTGGCAGGAGTGCTGAGGAGCTTCACCAGATTGGCGACAGTGGATGTCTAGACTCTCCGCTCAGCTTTTGCTGGCAGGGTTAAGAGAAGGTCACAGGCTTTGTTTCTTTGTGTGTGTCTGTTTTGTGTATATTTGTTTGGAGTAGTGTGGTTATTGTCTAAAAGTGTTCTATTTTGCTAGGTTCTTTCTTTCCTGGATTTTTGGCCAGAGAGATCAGGTTTTTGTGGGCATTTTGTTTCGTTTTGTTTTGACTGCACCTGCTAGTATTTCTGGGTGTCCAACTTCTCCAAACTTAGTCTGGTTATATGAGGGGAAAAGAAAACCTAAGGAACTCAACACTGTCTCAGTCTTCAGGTGTTGAGGTCCCATGCTGTTGTGCCTTCTTCTCTCCATCTCTCACAGACCTTTTGTATTTGTTTGATGTATGATGTCTATAGGGTTTAGTTGTAATTAGCTAGAGGAATAGGGAAACATCTCTAGAAATTGGAATCACACTGTTTTGAAAGAAAGGCAACCATTCTTTTCTCTTTAAGTTCGTAAGGATGAATGAGGAAAAAAAAATTACCAAGAAAACTAAGGACTCTACTGTACAGTTTTTGTTTGTTCTTCTGCCTGCAGAGAATCTGTGATTTAATTATCCTTGGAATGACACAGGAGCTTGTTCCAGAAGTTCATCACTGCTGTGATACATGACGACTCACTGGTCTCTCCAGCATGGCGCTTTTCATATTCCGCCACTAGAACAAGGGGAGAAATGAACAGGTCGCATCCAGGCCAGGGGCAATCTAAGCAAAATCAGAGAGTTGGCAATTGTGTTTTTGTTTTTACTCTGTGCCAACTTTGGCCATTTGCTCTTATCTTTTGTTCTTGTAGGTTTCTCTTCAGTAGATATTCTAAAGTCTTCTGCATCCCCTGCTTCCTGTGTGCCCCTATTACAGATGGTAGCCTGGCTGCGATGTGTGAAAATCCTTCCATGTCTATCTTTCTTCTGCTCAATTAAATGTACTTAACCTGTTTCTCTCTCAAGGGGCTCTTTATGACAGCTAATTATCTAATTCAAACTGATAAGACACTGGGTTGTTAAACCTCCCAAGTCATATACTTTGATTTAACAAAGATTTTTCTGAAGGTCACGTCATAACTCAAAGGAGTTTCTGAAATGGGAATGTTAGGCCTAGTGCAGGACCCATGGGGATGCTGGGTTATTGAAGAGATTGATTTTGTGCTTAAAGAGTGCAGTATCTCATAACTTACAACTCATATGTGGTGCTTTGGTCCTGATGGAAGAATGCTTGTCCACTGTCACATACCAGGTAACCAGCATGCTTCTGGGGGAAATCAGCACCCACGCCCCATCTATGTGTATTGGAAATGCTTTGAGAGCAGGGCATCACTGACCAATAGAAATTTACCCCCTGTATGTACTGTACCTTCTCCCCTTAGCTAGCTTGAACTGCCACTGAAGCTTATTTTAGTTTTCATAAGAATTCCTAAAATTTTGGTAGGGCAAAAGAGAAGATACACTTTGTTTTTGTTTTCCTTTTGTTATTAAAATCGGGACTAGGATCCACTCCCTTGGAGTTGTTTTTGCTGGAAGGGACTATAAAGTCAGAATCCTAATAAAAACAATAACAAACAGATTGTTTTCGTGGAGCAGAGACTTGAGATATTAAATGAATTAGCCAATTCATGTTTCTCTTTACCCTCACTTGCTCCCTCAGTTAATGACTTTTCCTCTCTCTTTTACATCTCTTCTTCCTTCCTTTTTTTCCTGCCTCTTTTTTCTCATATGCCTTTGTTATTCTCTCTCTGTCTTCCCCTCCTTCTCACTTCCACAAATGCTTTCTCTAAAAGAAGACAATCTTGGCCATTGATCATTCTCCTTTTAGTCTTATATTTACTATTTCTAATTTTATAAGAGAATAGTGAGTCATAAGCCTTAGGTTTCAGGTAATTCATGATATGGCATTGGCATTCTTGCTCTGAATACTGCCCCATCCTTCACAGGACCAAAGGTTTAGGTCCTACAAATGTCACTTACAGAATATCACCAAATAGAATAATTCTCGACTCTTGCACTTAGACCGTAATCTTAGCCTAAGTTCCTTTTCATCCGAAAGATTTATTTTGCAGTGGTATATCTATTGAAGCAGACATATATGTTAATCTATTTCCAATGAGAAAGCATAGATCACAAAAAGGCTTACAAATACATTTTAACAGATTTTTCTAAAAGAAATCACTAGAGCACATGTTTGAGAACTGAGAAATACTTTCCTCTTCTCTTTTGTAATTAAGCAAATAGCTCATTATTGTTAAAGGAAGACTAAATTCATCTGAACTTGATCATTCTTATGCTATTTGACACTTTTATTGCTCCCCTTCTATGTCTAAGTCACCACGTTAGAAAAAGTACACAGTCTTTAATCCAAACAACAAACCTACCGAGGTAGATTTTAGAAACTCATTTTAAGTACTGAGGAAGCTGAAGTTTACAGGAGTTAAGGTACTCTGCCTAAGTTACAGCTGTAAATAGCAAAGCTAAAATGCAAATAAAATTCTGTCTGGCTTGCTCCATACCTTGGATGGCTTCTCCAACTATGAAACACAGTCAAGTATAAATTGTGGCAACACTTCAGGGATGACCGAAAAATCTTGTGTTAAGTTTGTCATCACAAAGTGAACTTGGTGGCTAGAACTGCCTCTATGTGCCTAGCAGCATAAGAATCAGCCATTCAGAATGGCAGGTCTACATATGTCTTGTGAATAATGAAGATAGAGACCTTTCTTTCTTTGCCCTCTTCCTTAAACTGGTCTAAAGGAAAGAAGAAACAAGGTTACTCACTTCGGATAATGTGACTACATGATCACCTCTGCTGAAAGTTTTAGCAAGGCAGCAGATCAAACATAAGTTCAGAAATCAGATTTGAAGATTAACTATGGATTTCATTTTCTGTCTTCTCCCAAGATAATAAAAAGCTGACTATATCTGTATCAAATTTATCACCTTTCTTAACTAATTTATTTAGTTATTAGGATTTCTATAATGCTTCTACATATGTTAGAATATTTTAGAATGTGACATCTTGAAATGTGGGAATTGTATTTGTTTAAATGGCTCCCTGTAAAATGTGTTTACAGGATCATTCATAAGGTGAGCAAAAGAATTGAATGTTTATCATTAAATATGATATCATTACATTAAAAAAAGTACCTTAAGAGATTTACTAGTATATTAAATTTAACTTTACTTTTGTTTCCTTTTTTTTTTCCTGTTTCTAATTTTATATCTTTGGAATCGGCTACAGAATTCAATTTTATTACTGACAGATTGTGTAGATGTGTATTTCTTAATACACATGCCCTTGAATCCTGTCTATAAAAAAATATACAGCTACTGTGGCCCTTCTTTTTAAGAGCACTGTGTGTCCATGGGAAGATCATTTAAACTCTCTGAACTTCTGCTGCTTCTTCAAAAATATTATAAATAAAAATTCCTTGAAGAACTATATATAACACTATGCAGGTGGGGTTATTACAGTAAATATTCAAACTGCATTGTTAGCTGTTTTACAATTTCTTGATGGCCACTGGAATATAATCCCAAGTAATTGATTGTATTTTTTGTTTCAAGTATTTACTTAAATTATAATTAATTAACATATAGTGTAATAATTAGTTTCAGGAGTAGAATTTAGTGATTCATCACTTATATAACACCCAGCGCTCATCACAACAAGTGCCCTCCTTAATATGCATCACTGATTTAGCCCATCATCCTGCCTACCTCCCCTCCAGCATCCCTAAGTTTGTTCTCTATAGTTGAGTTTGTTTTAAGATTTGCCTCTCTGTCTCTCTCTTTTTTTCTTACCCTATGTTCATCTGTTTTGTTTCTTAAATTCTACATATGTGTCAGGCTTTCTTTGACTTATTTTGCTTAGCATAATACACTCTATCTCTATCCATGTCATTGCAAATGGCAAGATTTCCTATCTTGTTTATGTCTGAATAATAGCCCACCACTTCTTTATCCATTCATCAGTTGATGGACATTTAGGCTCTTTCCATAATTTGGCTAATGTTAATTATGCTTCTATAAACATTAGGGTGTATGAGTCCTTTCAAATCAATGTTTTTGTATCCTTTGGGTAAATACCTAGTAGTGTAATTTTTGGGTCATAAGGTACTTCTATTTTAACATTTTGAGGAACCTCCATACTGTTTTCCGGAGTGGCTGCACCCGTTTGTATTCCCACCAATAGTGTAAGAGGGTTTCCCTTTCTCCATATCCAATATCTGTTGTTTCCTGTGTTAATTTTAGCCATTCTGACATGTGTGAGGTGATATCTCATTATAGTTTTGATTTATATTTTCTTGATGATGAGTGATGTTGAGCATCTTTTCATGTGTGTGTTAGTCATCTATATATCTTCTTTGGCAAAATGTCTATTCATGTCTTCTGTCCATATTTTAACTGCATTATTACTTTTTTGAATGTTGAGTTTGATAAATTATTTATAGATTTTGGATACTAACCCTTTATCAGCTATGTTATTTGCCAATATCTTCTCCCATTCTGAAGGTTGCCTTTTAGTTTTGTTGGTTGTTTCCTTCACTGTGCAGAAGATTTTTATCTTGATGAAGTCCAAATGTTCATTTTTTGCTTTTTTTCCCCTTGCCTCTGGAAACATGTCCAGTAAGAAGCTACTATGGTGAAGGTCAGAGAGGTTCCTGCCTGTGTTCTCCACAGGATTTTGATGGTTTCCTGTCTCACATTTAGGTCTTTCATCCAGTTTGAATTTGTTTTTGTGTATGGTGTAAGAAAGTGGTCCAGTTTTATTCTTCTGCATGTTGCTGTCCAGTTTTTCCAACACCATTTGTTGAACGGACTTTTTTCCATTGGATATTCTTTCCTGCTTTGTCGAATATTAGTTGACCATATTGTTATGGTCCATGTCTGGGTTTTCTATTCTGTTTCATTGATCTATAGCTCTGTTCTTATGCTAGTACCATACTGTCTTCATCACTAAAGCTTTGTAATATACCTTGAAGTGTGGGATTGTTGATGCCTCTGGATTTGCTTTTCTTCTTCAAGATTGCTTTGGCTATTCAGGGTTTTTGTGGTTCCTACAAATTTTACGATTGTTTGTTCTAGGTCTGCAAAAAATGCTGGTGGTATTTCTATTGGGATTGCATTAAATGTATAGATTGCCCTTGGTAGTATAGACATTTAAACAATATTTTTTTCTTCCAATCCATGAGCATGGAATTTTTTTTTCCATTTCTTTGCATCATCTCCAATTGTATTTTTCTCAGTTACTCTTCAACCATTGAAATACACATATTTTCATGTGTATTTCTGTAACACAGTAAAACATAATGCTGCCATTGTTTAATGTGATGATAAGTCAGTGTAGAATACACCTTTCTATTCACACAATTCATAATTATAGCAACCAGCATTTATAATAAAAGATAACAAGAATGATCCTGGGAGAGGAGCAATTATCAATGTGGGTAAAGTGGATATAGTTGTAGATATGTTCTCTTTATGAACAAAAACAAAAAGGTTACTTCTCTTCTAAATTGTATATGAAGATAGGGGCACCTGCGTGGCTCAGTAGGTTGAGCGTCTGACTTCAGCTCAGGTCATGATCTTGTAGTTGATGAGTTTGAGTCCTCTGTTGGGCTGTGTGTGGACAGCTTGAAGCCTGGAGTCTGTTTCAGATTTTGTGTCTCCCTGTCTCTCTGCCCCTCCCTTGCTCATGCTCTCTCTCTCTCTCAAAAATAACTAAACATTAAAATTTAAAAAAAATGTATATGAAGATAATGTATATTTCCATAGATAGATAGATATATAGATAAAGATATTAAATAAGCACATAATTTACATTATTTGTGTTAGTATTCTATTTCTATTATATCTAATTCAGGCAAGTAACAAAGGTTTATCTCTGGGAAAATAAACTATCAAAGAGATCCACTATAACATACTAATTTTACTGATTTTATTTTACAGAAGTACAGATAACCTCTGTCATAGCTTATTTTAAAAACATCAATAGTTATTATGTACAAATATGTTTTACTTTGATGATTATGCATATATATTTTATGATACACTTCTAATATGCTTTGGGAGAATTGTTCTCTCTCCCTTGTGTTTTCATTAACATATTATAATGTTTAGCAGAGGAATGTAATTGTTTGTGTATATATCCTTCGCTTTAAACTGACTGGATTCTTTGAGAGCAGGAAATGTGATTTCTTTCCTTCCTTTTTTTTTAATCACTAGAAGCTATACCATCTCTTAGGTATATAGATACTTAAAAATGTTTGTATACTGTGAAATTAGACAAAAGTAGCAAGCAGAATCGTTATGCAATTAAACATATTTGGCATTAAAAATTGATAATCTCCAATAAGAAAAAAACAAAATACTGATAAATAAAAAGAACCAAAGTTACAGCAATTTAGAATTATTTTTTAGAGCCACACAGTCATATATCTTTTGTCCCCTAAGTATTACTAATTCACAAGGCAATATAATAAATCATGTTAGGTGTTGATGACTCAGCAAAATGAAAAGGCTGAAATCATTTCAAAAATTTACTTTATAGAGACATTGAAATATACACTACAACAAAAATCCTTTAAAATGTTATTAAAGTACATGTTCAATATTTAAGTACCAAAAATAAACTTTTATTTTCTTCCTTCTAATATTTTCTAGAGTTATTTTTATCAATATTATTTATTTTCAAAGTTTATTCATATTTTATCATTTATTTTTAGTGTGTAGTTTGGGAGCTTACAAAGTAAGGACTCAGTTACCTAGTGAAACTACTTATATAAGTGCTCAACAAAGGCAAAGGTGTGTAGGATGTGTGTGTGCTCACATGTATGAATACATTCAACGATCTTTTCTGAATATATAGACAAAGAAGCAATAATCATTAGTAAATGTTTATAAATTGAAAGAAAACTGAACTAGGTTTCATATATTAGCCATCTTTTGAAAAAATGGTTTATGGGTGAGAAACTAAAATACAAAAATGCAGGCTCTAAAATACTTCACCAGACATACAGACATTCAGGAAGCTACTTTATTCCTAACTGATATAGTTAATAAATGATTTCCATTCTTATTCAGCCAGCTTTTCATTAGTATGAAAATGTGAACACTTTGAAGCTTGATTAGTGGGTTTAAAGAAAATAAAGTTACCTTCTTAATCTCAGAGTTAACTGTGAGACAGAATGAATGTTCTAATTACCTGAGGGGTTGAAATTATTCATGCATGACAAAGATTTAATTGATCCAGATGCATCCTGTAAGTAGAAGACAAAACCAGCTCTGAAGGAGTCTTTCCACTGAAGAGCCAATGGAATTCTATGTTTGTAGTAAGGAAAATAAAGAACTTTGCTTTTCTTATAATGTCCTCATTTGCTCAGGAAAGCTTAATAAATTATATCTGTCTCAAGGGTTGATTCTGCAGCCTCAATTTATTGGGATGAGCCCAGATATTATGTTTCCACATGTTTGGATATACCCTGTTGGAGTTTGCAAACTTTTCCTGTAAAAGGTAGGCGAACAAATATTTTTGGCTCTGGACCACATGGTCTCTGCTGCAATTACTCGACTTTGCTGTTGTATAGATAGCAATCATAGATAATACGTAAAGGGATGGGTTATCTGTGTTACAATAAAACTTTATTTACAGGGGTGCCTGGGTGGCTCAGTTGGTTAAGTGACTGACATCTACTTAGGTCATGATCTCATGGTTCGTGAGTTCAAGCCCCACATAGGGCTAGGCACTATGTGCCAAGCCTGCTTGGGATTCGCTTTCCCCCTCTTGTTCTGCCTCTCTCTCTCTCTCTCTCTCTCTCTCTCAAAATAAATAAATAAACTTAAAACAACAACAACAACTTTATTTACAGAACAAGAAACCTGCATGCAGGCCATTAGTGACAACCTCCTGGATTAAAGCATGCCTCTGTTAACATAACTAGAAAGTCTAAGGTTTTGAAATAATTTTTCTTCTACTCATTGACCTCATTCTTTTTAACATTGAAGATATGAACTTCTAAGGAAATTTTATTCATAGAATTTCCATATATTCAACATTGAATATTTGAATGAATTCTCACTTGGCTTTTCATAATAGGGAGTATTAGTTTTAAAAAGAGTAGATATTTTGGTAAGATTGTTCTGTAATCCACATAATTTCTAAGTAAACCAGACTTTTCTGAATGCACTGCATATTTCTAAGCAATAATTTAGAGGATTTAAGCATGCTCAGTCAGTCATTCTTGAACAAATAATGAATACCATAAAGAATGCATGCGACTTCCAAAATGCTAGATCCCATTAAGATATTGGATAAAGGTGGCTTATTTTAGCTTATTGAGAGACTACATATACTGAAGGACAGTGGTCAGGCCATATAGGATAATAGATCTCTGACCCACAATCTCTACAGCAAACCGCTCTGGGAACCCAGACTACAGCTTCTGCAGCATATGGCATGGAACAATTAGAACTGGTCAATGATGACCAGCTTCCCTATTTTTTACCCTTCGTTCCAACATAGGATTAACCAGAAAAAGCTAAATATGCTGTACAAGTCATATAAGATGCTCCACTTCTAAGTTTTATTTTTAATGTTGATTTAGTTTTGAGAGAAAGAGAGATAGACAGAGAATGAGTGGGGGAGGGTCAGAGAGAGGGAGACACAGAATCCAAAGCAGAATCCAAGCTGTCAGCATAGAGCCTGATGTGGGGCTCAAACCCAGGAACTATGAGATCATGAGCTGAGCCGAAGTCAGAAGTTTAACCCACTGAGCCACCTCGGCGCCCCTAAGATGCTCCACTTCTAAGTAGCCTTTCCCTGGCTTCCCCATGCCCGTGGCCTCCTATTAGAACATACCTGAAGCATTCCTTTCCCTGCCTACTCCCCCCCCCCCCCCACCATACAGCTTTCCTACTCCACTGCCTTTGAGTTTTTTGACTCCCATGCTATAGAAAACTCTGGATAAATAGCTTCTGGTTGGTCTTATTTGGTGAGTTTTTGTGCATTTCCACTATAATCTTCACAAAGGGACATAGACCTCAAAGTTGGACAGCCTACTTTTTTAAAAATATTTATTTATTTATTTTTGAGAGAGAGAGAGAGAAAGAGAGAGAGAGTGCACACGCTGGGGAGGAGCAAAGAGAGGGGGAGAGACAGAATCCCAAGCAGGCTCCATGCTGTCAGCACATAGCCTAAAACGGGGCTCCATCTCATGAATGCTGAGATTATGACCTGAACTGAAATCAAGAGTTTGACACTTAGTTGACTAACCACCCAGGCGCACCACATGGCTTGCTTTTAAGTAGAAGTTCTCCCACTCATAACTTGGTAATATTGAGCACTGTTAAAAACTCATGTATGTACTACAAATCCTTCATTTGAAAATGTAATTGAAGTCAGAGAAAACACAATAATACTGTTAACACACAGGAATAAAGTGACAAGTAACAAATGGGATGTACTGTTTGAGAGCGGTGGGGTCCGATGGACTATTACAAGCTTGATGTCAGAAGATTGTGTCTCTTGTCATCATCTCGGCTGCTCAAGTTATTTTTTCTACTCCTAAAATCCTTCCCCAACTTTTCTCCAATCTCTGACCGGACCTCACAATATATACGCTTCTTGTTTACTCCCCATCCTGGCCTCACAATGTAATTCTCTGAAGAACTTTGGAAAAAATACCAATGCCTAAACTAAGCTCTAAAACCATTGATTTAGATGCTGAGGATTGGACTCAATATAAATCTGTATTTTTTAAAATATTTTTATTGAAGACTAATATACATACAGAGAGGTTCATATATAATCAATATCTTAAAATCTCCCCATTTGGTCATACCATGATATAGTCAGAGTTGAGAACCCCAGGAAAGATGAAAGTAAATGTTTACAGCTATGTTCCCAAGAACATACCACCATTAGTTCACATAGATAATCTAGTTATAAATTTGTATTCCTTTGTAATATTTTATTTTGATTTATCTTTGAGTGTTTTGATTGTATGTTGATCAGGGAGAATACTCTTTCACATTTTAGTCAATACCAATGTTTCAATTTTTTACAGTGCTTATATGAAGCAGTTACCCTGTCAACAGTTTTTTTTTTATTCCCCCAATTATAACTTCTGCATACCTCACTATGCCTATTAGAACATGTGCCAGGAAATCTATTCAATGAACTACAAAAGTATGCTGTGCTTATAAAAGTGTACTAGTCAGAGCAGTTTGTATCACAATCATGGGAGGATGAGGGAGCTATTGTTAAAATTGCCTAATCTGGGATTTTCTCCAACCATAACTGAATTAGCATCTATGAATGTAGAGCTTTGGAATTTGCTTTTTTAAGAACTCCGGATGATTGTGATGAATAATAAAGTTTGATAACCCCTTAATTCACTTTAAATCAGTTTAGTACTTACTAAATTTCTAACATTTTAAAAATAATGTGAAGGGTAAGAAAATAAATGGAAGTATAATCTAATAGCACAGTAATTTTATAGATATTTTAATAGATTTTGATTTCTTTCTTGGCTTCATAATACCCTCCCACCTTTTAAACAGAAGTATTTTATCTACAAAAGTTAATTATAGTATATTTTATCAACCTCATTACTTAGTTCTAGGCTATCAACCTCTAGAACTTCAAAAAATAGAGTTGATGGGCCATCTATATCAAAAACATTTGCACATCTCTTGAAGACACCTTTCCTAGTTAAGAAGGAATATCATTTCTAAAATAATGGGTACATATCAAAGAGGTAGTGAATATCAGGTACTTTCAGCATTTTTAATGTATTATATGTATTATTTATTTGCAAGATTACTCTAAATAATATTATTTCCATTGTCCTGATTAAGAAGCTGGGTGTTAAAGAGGTAAAAAAAAAATTGGTCACTGTTTCACAAAGGGGTAATAACCAAGGTGACATAAAAGTCAATATACAATAATTGTCTAGATACTTGCCAAAATCCTACTGTTCAAACTGAAAGTTGGTAACTCAGCCTACACTTTTTTGAAAATGGATATCATAAGGATATTAGAAATTATCTTTCTCACTTCAGTTCTTAATTCCAAAAAAATATATAGACAACATTTTTGAAAATCACTTTGAAACTCCAAACTGATATCATGTGACTTCCCATTTCAATATGAGGTGTATTTCTATTAATATATTCATCTTTCTACAAAATTACAATACAGGTAATAGAACACTTTATATATCCCAAAATGGCTGAGATATGTGGGAGAAGTTGCTTTTTTAATTTTCTTAGAGTAAAGGAATAATATTTTAAAATAAAAATATAGAGAGATATTCATCTTTCTGTATATGATGAATACTGAATAACTTCAGAAATTTAAGGAATTATTTTGTGAGAAACAACTACACTAAGGGTTAAAAATTTACTGAACATTTTTATCAGAAAGGAAAAAATTTGAGTTTGTGTAGTTACTGATTACATTTTTTATCATGAGTAGTAGTTTACTATATCTTTAGTGAGTAACAGAGGAATTGGGAATATTAGTGGTAACAGTAGATACAAATTTTATATATCATTCTGTGTCTATAATAGAAGGATGAAATAATAATACACTGATTTTAATTTTGTCTTAGAATCTGCCCTTTAATTAAATGATGCAATAGATTTACCTACTTCTTTATGTGAAAAGCAATAATGTCTCATGTAATTAAACCCATGAAAGACTTTTTTTGAAAAATAACAAAATCTATCTATCTTTAGCCAAAATAAAACTAGAAATCAAGGAGCTATTAAAAAGGATTTTTTTCTATGAAAAGATCACAGCATTTTGTGAATAATGTTTAAGATTTATAATGTCCAACATTTTGGGTGACTATTATGCAAATATTTGTGCACTTTATAAAAATCATAGAATTTTAGTACTGGAGGAGACAAATTATTTAGTCTGACTCCATTTTGTCAGTTATTAAACTGAAAACCTGAGAAATGAGTGGCTTGACAAAGGTCAGAAATCCAGTTATCAGTAGACGTTAGATTGAAAACCATGATTTGTATCTTTTTTTCTATAATCTCTTGTTCCTGAAATAGATCAAATAATGGGTGTAGAAGATACAATAGATGAAGTTTGATTATCAAGGGGAAATGAAAACTAACCCTTATTTAGGACTGTCCATAAGTCAAACATAACACAGAGCCCTTCAATATGGACTATCTTATTTAATCTTCCAAACAGCCCATTAGGTACGCATTATTACTACCACTTTACAGTCAATAAAACTGACACATAGAAAGATTATTTAATTTTTCCTAAGGCCCATGGCTAGTAAGCACCAGACACAAAACTGGAAGCCAGGCAGTTGGGACAGAGAGCAGATACCCTTAGACTCCATCCAAACTGTCATCCATTATTAACCTTTACTTGGTCCACTTGGCATTTCAGCAAATGTTATTGCCTTCCTTTTAAAACATACTGTCCAGTGCCCAGTTCTATCAAATGTGCCAAACTGCTAAGACTACTTATATATAAGTACAGGTATATAGTAAACACAGAGTAAAATTCTCTATTCTTGTCCACTTTCACAAACTTCCAGGTTATCAAACACCTATGGACCAAAATTGACTAGGGAAGTGGTATCTGTTGTATTCATCTCCATACTGAAAGAGTAAGATTGACTTAGCCTTTCTGCCACACAACGACTGGACATGCATGAAAGTATTATTTATTATTTCTCCATTTTAGAAGTTCTCCTTCAGGATAAAGCTAAAGCCTAATTAGTTAGAGAGACTAGCAATAGCAACAACAACCAAAAAGTCCTTGCATTCCATTCTGTGAAAAAACATGAGATTATCAAATGATCAATCTGTCTTAAATCCATAATTAAGTCCGTATCTCAAATAATAGTGTGTAGAAAAAGAACCAAAGATGTGTTTACTCATATTCTCAAAATTAGTGATTTTTCTATTTTTGGTTCCAAGAAAATATGCTGGTTTTTGTTTGTTTGTTTGTTTGTTTTGTTTTTCCCCAAAGAATGAAAAGAAAGCTATGGAGTTAGCTCCTATACATTTTTACATTGGGGCCAGAAAGCATATGCTCAAATCCCAAAAGCTACATGATCCTAAATGAGACACTCTGTATCTTTGCCTCATTTCCTCATGTGAAAGCAGGAATAAAAATGGTAGCTATTTCAAAAAGTTGTTCTTGAAATTAGTTGACCTTATAAATGCACTTTATAGCTGCAGTGTGTGTGCTACCTAAGTATAACTTCTTTCTTTTATGTTTGCAGGACTTTGGGTAAAAATTATTATTTTAAGTATGTATTAATAACCCCAATTCCATGATTTCAAAGCTTGTTTCCAATGTCATAAAGAACCTTGACAATATAGCTTACCTTTTAGAAACATGCCAGTTATTTCTGCAAAAGAGCAGACCTGTTGTTGACAGCCTTTGTACGGTCTTCAGGCTAATGTTTAGTGACTAAAAAGGGCTTTGTTTTATAATTGATGTGATAGCTTTGCCTTAGAAGTCAGAACCACCATTTTGGTAATAATATTGTATTTCTAGAATGAGTATTTGAATCACAACATTAATTTTTGGACCTTTTACACCATGTCAAGATGGCTGTAGTGCTAATACCATTGAAAAACTGAAAATGTCAAGCAAACAAGAAATATGCACAATATTAGTAAGCAATTCTGACTTTAAAAATCTGAATTGATTTGTTTTTTGGGTTTCACTTTAGCTTAAAAGACTGATTTCAACATTTCTGAGCATGTTTATAACAGAAGGGAGAGGGACTGACTAGGATTTATATAACTTGGTCAAATGATGGCAAAAGTCCAATGTACTAGGATGACTCAGGGTCAGAGTTTGCACTGCTTGAATTGTTCTTTGGCTTCTTCCATGCACCCAGGGTCATGTACTATAAGCCTGGAGAGCAAAGAAGTGAACACTTTAAGAAATTGTCTTACTAAAAGATCTGGGAATGTAAGAACATGAGACTGCAGGCTTTGTGGCTTGACCATTAAAAGGTAGGATTATGGGAGAGAAAGATAATTTTCCTCATTCAGCTGAGGGGACTGTGAATCACTCAAGGGCTATTAGAGACTCAGAGAGAAGCACCCAAAGCAGAACAAAGGGAATACTTCTGGAGCAGGACATTGGTTTTGTTTGCCCTTAGGATGAAGAATAAAAAATGAGCTGACGATAGATAGATAGATAGATAGATAGATAGATAGATATAGATATATATTTAACATTTATTTATTATTGAGAGACAGAGCATGAGCATGGGAGGGGCAGAGAGAAGAGGAGACACAGATTGAAGCAGGCTCCAGGCTCTGAGCTGTTAGCACAGAGCCTGACGCGGGGTTAGAATTCACAAACCGCGAGATCATGACGTGAGCCAAAGTGGGACACTTAACCGACTGAGCCTCCAGACTCCCCCCAAAATGAGCTGATATTGAAACAGAATCCCAGATAGCAGAGAAGGAGTGGTTCATGTGCATGCAAATGCTGCCAGAGAAAATAGAAGGCTATATATGAAAGCCAAGAGATTAAATTCTCGATCACATTTAATTTGTACTTTCTCCATCAGATGAATAATATTAAAACGAGCTTGCTGAGAGTGGGTGTGATATAATGGTTAAGAACCCATGCAGGGATCAAACCAATGGGTTCAAAGCCTGACTTGGTCATTATAAATTCGTATAATGATAATATTGACCTCAAATGATTCGGGGAGGATTCAATTAGTTAATTTTTATGTGCAACCGGAGTTTTCAAATATCACTGGGACTCAAAATGTGACAACCCATCTGAAAACTAATCTGTCAATTTCTCCTAATGATAAATATCCATCTATTATATGAATCTTCTAGGTATTTACTCAAGAAAATTAAAACATATGTGTACAGGAAATAAAAACATCTTATTTCACTTTCCACAATGTTATGCTGTGTTAGCATAATAAATATTGAGAAACTACTGGGTTCTTAGAAGTCTCTAGACAGAGCTGGCATTTAATCCTCTCAAAAAAGAAAAAAAAAAAACCTGTAAGTTAAACACTATTATTTCCATTGAAGAAAGAGAAAATTCCAAATCGAAGAAGCCCAGTACCTTACTAAGCGGTAGGGTAGGTGCTGGAACATATTAACAGCAATGACAACCAAACTAATAGCTGAATGAACCCTACAATCCACCTTTCCCTTGTTATATCATATTCTTTTGCTAGTTTATGCCATTTTTATTAAATCAAAAGCCATATTTCATTAAAACTTCTAAACCATATTTCCTTAAATATTCCCATTTATTGGGATGTAGTAGTGGGGAGAGGGAACAAATTTTAGTTAATTCAGTTTTAAAACTTCTGATATCAAGGGGCACCTGGGCAGCTTTGTCAGTTAAGTGTCCAACTCTTGATATCTGCTCAGGTCATGATCTTATGGTTCATGAGATCGAGCGTTGAGTTGGGCTCTCTCCCTCTCTCTCTGTCTCTCCCTTGCTCTCTCTCTCTCTGTCTCTCTCTCTGTGTCTGTCAAAATAAATAAACATTTTAAAAAAACATCTGACATCACATTATTGAAATTATTGTTCATTGTTATAGACTGAATGTTTGCGCCCCTTGCCCCGCATTCATATGCTGAAGCCATAACCGCCCCCCCCAAATGATAGGATTTAGAGATGGGACCTTTCGGAAATAATAGGTTTATATGGGGTTATGAAGGGGCATCCCTCATGATAGGATTAGTGACCTTAAAAGAAAAGGAAAGGAGAGAGAAACTTCTCTCTCCACGTGTGCACAAATAAGGGATCATGTGAGTACACAGCTAGATAGCAGCTGCTTGCAAGCCAAGGAGAGGACACTCATCTGACACCTTGATGTTGGCTTGTCAGCCTCCAGAACTGTGAGAAATAAAGGTCTGTTTTTTAAGCCACCCAGTCTCTGGTATTTTGCTATTGTAGCTAAGACATTAACTTAATACAGTTTCTAGGTTGAATTGCTCTATTTGCTATTGTTGTTTTTGTTTTGGCAAATATTAACTCTTTTGCCTGCTTTTCATATGGAGAGAAGGTACAGTGAAAGATGTACAATATAACCCCATACAAGCCAGAGGCGGCCAGGTTCATAGGCCAGGAATGAGATAAAATTAGTGACCAAGAACTAATTTTATCTCA
>NW_024412440.1:7714723-7801696 GCF_014898765.1 Herpailurus yagouaroundi
TGAGATAAAATTAGTTCTTGGTCACTAATTTTATCTCATTCCTGGCCTATGAACCTGGCCGCCTCTGGCTTGTATGGGGTTATATTGTAGAACCCACAGCCCCAGACTTGCTATAGGTATCCAAGTACTAGTGCTTGACCCAATGGTCTAACGGTGCTCCTTGTACTTCTGTGCCTCTCACCACATGCCAGGAATTGTCTTGATTTCCTTTGTACGCATGCAGGGCATGGGGATCCAGGAAACAGATACAGACATGTCTATCTGGCTATAGTGACTGTCTGTACACCATTATCCCACCATTTATAAGAAATGTCAACATCAAGGTCTCTGCCTAAAAGATATACTTGGGCTCCACCTTATCCATGTAGACTATTATGTGCCTTTCCCTTACTGCATGGCTCTAAGGGTCAGCGATACTTTATTCCCCTTCTCTCTCTCTCCATCTTCCTCTGTTACCCTTGATTCACCAAAAAATCCCTCAGTCTGAAAAGAGCAGACTTTTATTTACTTGCCCAATGCAATAATATTTTAGATAAACATTAAAGGAAGTCAATCTATACTTTTTTCTGAATGGTTTCTATTTTAAGGCTATTGCTGCAAAATTATATTTCTTACTCTCGGAATCTAAATTTTAATTTACAGTTTGTATTTGCATTCTTTCTAGATCAATTGTAAAATCCTTGCCCTTATCTCCAGCATAGGGAAATGGAAACCATGGGTTAACTAATGAGAGAGACTTAGTGAAGGCAAGAAACAAATAAAACCACATGAATGTTTCATAAAAATGCAATGCCAATTACATTAGAAGGAACTTCCTTCTAAATGCTCTAAGTACTGTGTGTTCTGTACCTCAGTGACTATATTATTCCTCTTCCCAGAAATGCTACAGCATCCTGTGGTTTTTAACTTATATAACTGATACATATTTCTGAATGTTGAGTATAATCATGTGTCTTATGTGAAACTGTCTTCAATACTTTTAGATCTGAATGATCTCGTTCTTATTCAGTAAGTAACTAGCAAACACACCTATGTGGAGCATACAGTTCTGGTCCTTAAAGAATTTGGAGACAAACTTGTACAAACGTTGTATATAATGGGTCAGATAGTAAACATTTTATGAATTGTAAGCCACATTTGAGATTCTGTCACGTTTCTCATCCTCCTACTCCTTTTCTTCTTTCACCCTTTACAACCTTTTAAAAAGATTAAAATAAAATAATATATAAAAAAGCCATTTTTAGCTCACAGGCTTTGCTGTAATTGGCCCAATGTGCTAGTTTGCTAATTCCTGTCCTAGACCAAGATTTTTGAAAAGAAGGACAGTATTGAAACAAGTTTGTATGCTCATAATTTATTAAAGTGATAGAAATTAATGTGTCAGGCAAGTGACAAAAGACTGGGGGACAAAGTCCTGATAAGGTGAGTTGTGAGAGGCTTTCCTTATCCTCATATTGATCCTCAGTTGTCCCCTGCTGCTACAGTCTTTCTTTGTACAAATAATTTGGGACTTTATATTATTTCTACAGCTTTGTGTTAGCCTCTCATTTGAAAGGGAAATTTTTCCTCAATGAGATTAAAATCTCTCTTCTTCTTTTGGAGACATTTTATTTGGAAATCACTAAAAAATTGCAGAAAAGTTATGAGAATAGAAACAGGAGAAAAAATGATTATGCTTTATACTAATTTACCTAGAGTGAACATTTAACTTCTTGGCTTTATCAGTGATTTCCTTACTTATAATTTTTTTTTCTGAAGCATTTGAAAGTGAGTGGCATACATCCCCAGACCTTATCCTTTAATATCTCAATGTGTGTTTCCTAAGAATAAGGATAGTCTCTTATTTACCATAATACAGCTACCAAGTTTGGCAATTTATTAAAGAAATACTTTTGTCTAATCTACCACCCTAATTGCAATTTTGTCAATCAACCCACAATTGTCTTTTATAAAATGTTTCTTTTCCCACTTTTTTCTGCCAGTACAAGATTCAGAATAGGATTGGGTATTGTATTCAGTCCTCACATCTCCTTTAATCTGGATGAGCAAAAACTTTATCTTACCACTCATGTAATCACTGATAAATGATACACCTATACATGGTTGGTTGATGCATTTATAATTCAAGAAACAGTTTTCCTCAGTTGCCACTAAGGTTGTCAGTCCTTACAAGGAGCAAAGGTTGAAGGTCCCACTGGAGCAAGGTCCTCACTTTACCAGGTGACTAGCAGAGGCTTCCCACACCTGGCCTCAGGTGGTTGGTTCCTTGTTTTGGAGCTCATTGCATCTACTCTCCCTCATCAGCACAACAATGACAACAATGATGTGCCTGTCACAGAGGTTAAGATCAAGATTCTCTTTAAAGTAGCCAGTATAAATGTTGAGCCTTTCTGGCGAGGCTGGTTTGCAAAGGCCCTGACCAAAGTCAACACTGGGAACCTCATCTGCAGCCAGGGCGGCACAGTGGAAGGTCCTGCCCCCTTCACCTCTGTGGCCCCAGCTAAGGAGAAGAAAGGGCAGGCAAACACAAGAATCTGAGGTGTCCAATGGTAACATGGGCTTTGGTCTTTTTGACTAAACCTCTTGTAACACTTTCAGTAAAAAGCTGAACTCTTAAAAAAGGAAAAAAAAAGAAGAAAGAGAAAGACAAGAGAAGAAATGAAAAGACAAGACACAGGACAATAGATTAACCCAAGTCCTATTTATCTAGACATTTCAGTGGCATCTAACCACCCTCAGCAGTGATTCTGAATCTTTTATCCAGCTTTCCAACCTTCCATTATATATTCTCATTATTTATAGAGATTTCTCTGGGTGTGAATTCTAGCTCTACTTCTTGTTCACTGCATGTACAAAAACTCTTTCTCCTCCTTCTCCTTTTTCCTTTTCTTCTGCTTCCAATTTGATTGTCAGTTTTTTGTTTTTACTTTCATTTGGAATATATAGAGATAGATATAGACAGAGACATAGAGAGATAGAGACCTTTTTTTTTTATATGATTTACTTCTGTTATCTAAGAAATTATGAGTGATAATCAGGGCTCAATGTGTTATACCAACTGAGCTATGAATGTTTCCATTTGTCTTTTGTATGATGTAATTTACCTTCTAGAGTCAATCATAACGATGAATAACCAAAAGGTTTTCAGGGGCTTCTGAGTGGCTCAGTCAGTTAAGCATTGGACTTCAGCTCAGTTCATGATCTCATGGCTTGTGACTTTGGCCCCATGTCAGGCTTTGTGCTGACAGCTCAGAGCCTGGAGGCTGCTTCAGATTCTGTGTCTCCCTCTCTCTCTGGCCCTCCCCCACTAGTGCACGCGCTCTTGCTCTCTCAAATATAATTAAACATTAAAAAAAATAAAATAAATAAAATAAAAATAAAAAAATAAAATAAAAGTTTTTCAAACATATTAGTATGAATACTTTTCATAAGCAGAATATTTTGTCAAGTGGGTTGAGAGGGTAATGGTCACAATGAATTTTGTTCAGATGTTCTCTGATAAACCTGAGAATGTCTTGACAGGAGGTCCGACTTATGAAGCCAGTTCTCAGTGTTCAAATATATGCAGCAAGTTGGTTGTTCTGTTGAAGACAAGGAGTTCACATGTTCAGAACAAGTGTTTAATTGTGAGGCAAGAATAATTTAGTGGTGCCTGAATATAGAACTTAATACCCTCACACCAATTTGCATTGAGATATTGGCAAAATTATTGCATTATGAGAAAGTCTATGAGTTATAAAATAATGTTTTTGAAGAAATATATTGGTTAATTAATAAATGAAAGTCACCCCGATATTTACACAGATAAATTATAGACACTACCACACATGAAATTACAAAAAGTTAT
Organism: Herpailurus yagouaroundi; assembly: GCF_014898765.1. Classification (NCBI taxonomy): domain Eukaryota; kingdom Metazoa; phylum Chordata; class Mammalia; order Carnivora; family Felidae; genus Herpailurus; species Herpailurus yagouaroundi. Next base: position 7,718,571 of record NW_024412440.1, read on the forward strand.
TTCGTCAATGCAACTTTCAACCTACCAAGATACATAATTCAGAAAAACTCATAAATATATTAATAATTTTAACAGAACAATAAAACTTCTATATAAAATATCTGTATTGTTAAAATCTTCAAGTGTCATTATAAATTAAAAGGTAAATGCATGCCAATCCAACTGGACACTTCTTTTTTTTTCTTTTCTAGGAGACATTGCTTACCTATGGTGTAACAGAGAAGGGAACACTCTACATTTTACCCTTCACTTGTTACTAGAAATACAAAGAGCAAACCTTCTTTGCTTAAAACAAGCAAAGTGTATAAACTAATTTACTGCACTGATGCTTCTAATTGATGTTTTCTATTCATTTAGTATCTTCTGTAAGTACAATACATCTGTAATTTTCTCAAGGACATTTATAACTCATAGCAATGAAAAATCATATTTATCTCAACAAAAGCAAAGATTGTGATTTGTGCAGTCCAATGACTTCTATGCTGTGAATGCAAGGTTTATAAAACACTATCTCTGAAGTTTTAGTAGTAATTGTAAAAATTATTTGTAAAAAAATTAGCATATGTTTTAAAAAAATCTTGATATTATGGACAAAAATCTAGTGATCTATAGCTCAGACTAGCTTTCTTTTTTTTTATGAGAAATATGCTTAATTTCTATTTAAAACCCTACCATAAGTTTTGTTTATATATCATCTCACTAAAACTTAAATCTTCTAACCTGTTGAAAATTGTAAAAATTGAGAAAAGAGACATTAATGAGAGTTGGGTTTGGAAGTAAAGAATAATTTCTAAATGTATTGTTTTCTTATTTTTAAACGTAAGTATTACTTTCCTATATTTTAAAAATAAGTATTGTTTATCTTTCTAATGCATCCACTAAAATGCACCTGCCCAATGCATTCATCATATATAATTGTCCATAATCAGTACCTGCTGTGGGGAGTAGCATTATCTCTGCAATATTTGAATGGGAGTAAGGTGACAGAGTGACCATCTCTCAGCTCAGTATTGATTGTATATTTATTATTTATATCATGAATGAATTGCAATTCTACCTGGCAATATTTCTATTATTATCATTCTGTGTACCAGAAATACAATATTTTGCTTCTGAAAAAATCAGTTTCTCTTTGAATTCTGTGTGCTGTGATAGTCTTTTAACTAATCCAAGTTAAGCCACAAAAGCACACTTGTTTCGATTTTTTATTTTTAATTATTTGTTGTTTTGTTTATATTTTGTTTCCCCTGAACATTGAATTCTTACCTAGATCAAGTGAGGAATTATAAAGACATGAGAACATGTTCCTTGCCTTCCAAATCTAACCCTTAGGGGTGCAAATTGTACCCTGGGCTCTACATCATGAAACGTCAGAAATGACTTTCCCCTTAGGATATCTGACTTCTTTGAAAAACTGAGTCTTCACCAATGCTAGTCTTAGTGTATAAACCCTGTAAGATAACAAGCCAGTCTATCTAATAGTATGTAATTATCAACAAATGATTAAAGTTTATTATTCTAGATCAATACCATGTTGGTGTTGTTATTCAGAGAAATATTAAAAGATTTTCTTGCCAAAGTATCCTAGAAATCTAAAAAAGTTGAACTCATAAAAATAGAGAGTACATTGGTGGTTTCCAGGGCCTATGAGGTGAGCAAATGGGGAGATGTTGGTCACAGGGACAAATTTTTTATTATAAGATGAATAAGTTCTGAGGATATGAAGTACAGCATGGTGATTATAGTTAACAATACTGTATTGTACACTTAAAATTTGCTAAGAGTGTAGATTTTGTTCTTCCCACACATAACTCCCATATCCCCCCATGTATGTGATTGATGTGTTAACTTACTTATTGTGGTAATCATTTTATAATCTATATGTATATAAAATGATTTTGTACACGTTAAACTTATACAATGTTATCAATTATATCTCAAGAAAGCTGGAAAACAAAAAGCCTCCTAGACTGGAGCTTCAAGAGTCTCTTCATCATCACCAACACAGCCATCTCAATGGGAAACAATTCCAAAAATTTTCCTTTCAAGCCATGATGCAATAGTGAGGGAAAGAAAACTCTTGGTAACCTTATTTTCTTTATTTTGTTTTGGGGCCCTGTGGATATGATTATATAATAATATAAAAGATTTGTGATTAAAATACAATAACCAATTACTGTGAAATATATCCCTTGGCAGTCCTATTCCAGATGAATCAGATAAAACGACAGTACCAATAACTTATTAGCAAGGAACATGTTTAGTTCAAAGAATCGGTAATACACATAAATAATAATCAAAAAGAATTCTGATACCTCACGCTAAATGCAACAAGTACTCATCCATTTGTTCATTTAATAAACATGAATTACATTCATCTTAGAATAAATCAAGTTCAAGCTAAGGACATGGATACACAACTTTCTTTGAACTTTGTGTAATAATGCTAAAAAAACAAAGCAATCAGCAGCTATTATATGAGATTTTATTAGGAATGTGGGATGTAAATAAAGTTTGTTACAAGCACAATTTGAGGACCAATAGTGAAATTTAAGAAATCTTAATTATATGATTGCAGAAATTCTGTTAAAAGATTTGCAGATGTTTTATAAAGTAATAAACTTTACTACTTTCTAAAACTAATTTAAATATATACATACTTAGGGTGATATGTAAAATTTTAAAAGTAGGATTTTTAATGGATATCCAAGGCAAATTAATTTAAATTACTAGCAACTTCTGCTTTCTCGTTTTAAAAAACCTTGATTCAAATGCATTATTTAGACCTAATTTCTGGAACTGTTTCAGAGGCTTTTTGTCATGCCTTTCTATAAATAATGAGTTATTTGAAAATTTTGAAAAGCTCAGAGAGAAAATATTAAATTGCTAATAATACCACCTCTCAAAGATCAATTTTAATTTCTCAGTACTACCTTTTATAATAAAAAATAAATTGAGTGCTATGTTGGATGATTAATAAATATGTTCCTCTGAAATATCTTTGTAAATCAGTTAATATAATTAATTGCACTTTAAAGGTCCAAATTCCTTGTTCTTATATGCCTATACTAAATTTAAATGTTATATAATCTGATATACATTTATAAAAGACTGTGTGTATCAGGAAAAAAAATTCTCAAAGAATTCAGCAATAGCAGAAAGATTTTAGTGGCTATGAAGAAATAATTGAGTGCTTGACATCTAACTTTTTAGGTCAAAACCTGAAAAGGCAATATCTGAAAATAAACTGATATAAAATTGTAGAATTTTAGTTGGGTGTTAGGTTGGTGGTTTCATAAAACAAATTGAGTACGTGACCTGGATTTCAGAAGGTGCACAGAACAAAAGAAGTGTTAGTTAAGAGCTAGAAGCCAGTTTAGTCCATGGAATCTTGAAACAGTGGATGGATACAATCAAAGTCACCTATGGCCACAATCCAAATGGTCAGGGAGGAGGTGAAAACAGGAAGCAAATTAAATTCTAGTTTTCCAGTTATGAGGAATGGATATTGGGGTTATTCAGGTCTTTCACAGCTAAAGCCAAATAACAAGGTTAATGCCATGAACTGACTGATTATAACATGATATATAAAATGTATTGCCTTGCAGTAATAAGTAATCGATAGTCTTATTTTTATTTTTCCCCATTTAAAAAATTTACTAAATGATAAGAATGCATATAGGAAGACAAAATTCATAAGATTTTTGCCATCTCAAATGGATTGTCATAAATTGCTTCTGAAAAATTAACTTCTTTAATTTGCATTTATAGATTGTATACAAAGAAAAATTTACAAAAAATTAAAAAAAATTGTATTTATAAAACTAAATGTAGTGTAAGAGAAAGAAAGTTCTATATATTGATTGTAATTAACAGTGATCTTTTCCATCTGTATTTCTTGGCTCATGGCCCTGTACCTCCCTCCACTCCCATTCCATTGTCACATCACCTTTTCTCCCTCTGCTTCCAACATTTTATCACCCTCTCTGACCCTGACCCTCCTGTATCCCTCTTACATGGATTTTTTTTTTTTAATTATATTGGGCTTGACGATAATCTCCCTAACTCAAGATCCTTAACTAAATTGCATTTGCAAATCCCCTTTGTCATGCGAAGTAATATATTCACAGGGTTCTTGGAATAAGGACACCAAGCCAGGGATATCATTCCCCCACCACAGATCCAAACAAGCTAAGCTGATATATGCTTTCCTTCATTGCTGTGTTCTCGGTGCTGAGCACTGCACTTTGAACAGACTATATATTTATATTTATTTCTATTTCTAATTTCTATTTCTCTATATATATTTGATAGAATTGTTAAAATTTTTTTAACATTTATTCATTTTTGAGAGACAGAGACAGAGCACGAGCAGGGGAGGGGCAGAAAGAGAGGGAGACACAGAATCTGAAGCAGACTCCAGGCTCTGAGCTGTTAGCACAGAGCCTGACACGAGGCTCGAACCCAGGAAACATGAGGTCATGACCTGAACTGCAGTCAGATGCTTAACAGAATGAGCCACCCAGGCGCCCCTTGATAGATATTTTTAAATGAGTGAGTTAATCAGTCTTCAAAATTATATATAGCTTATCAAGCTTTACGTAGTCCATTGTCCATTTTTATATGTTGATTACCAAAAAGTTTTCAGATTTTATCAAAATATCTTTATCATTAAAACCAAAAATTTTAGAGTCTGAGTAAAGATTTGATGTTGGAAGAAAAAGTAACTGGAAACCCCTTTCTACAATCTTGCATCTATGTGTATCTTTCTCGAAAGATAATCCACTGCATTGGGGGAAAGTTTGACTTTTTGTTACAAAGCTAATTTTGAGATTATTTTTATGCTGAAGTGACAGGGATCTTCATGTTTTAGCCTTCTTTTAACCTTATGGAGAAACATAAAACAAGACACATCCTTTCTTTCACCTAATATGCCTTCAAACATTTTGGGTCACTTCATTAAATTAATTTCTATGACAATATCTTCTTACATTTAGATTGATTTTTGTATTTCTCTTGTTTCTAAAGAACTACTTTACTGTCATAACTAATATAAACATAACGTTTTGGGTTTTATGTGATCAATACATTGTACAAAGATAGACTTATTACCTTTATTAGAGAAAAACTGTAAGTATATTCAGTAATATTCTATAAAAATACATTTTATCTCATAATGACCCCCTAGTGAAGGAAAACAGCCTGCTATTTTGATACAAAATAGTTTCAAGTAATTTTTAAATCTTAATTCAGATCTTTACATTTAACCATGTGAATGTTATCATGTTGTTTTTGGCTCATTATTATAGCCTGCCAAAATCAATTTGAATCCAGGTTTTCTAGGAATAAATTACCTAGAACCTACTGCTCTCCTTCTTCATATTTAGTAAGAATTAATCATTAATCAAAGAAATTACTTTTGTCATCTTTAAACATTAAAACATGATATTACTACAATAAAAGAAACACCAACATTACCAGATCATTTCTGTGATTATGGGATCAAGTAAAAATAAAACTGTCAAATACCTTGGTTGATTTGGATGGGTACAATTGACATTAAATTTAGAAAGATGTAAACAAAAGAGAAGACCCCTTCATCAAAATGCCAAAAAAAAAAAATATGTATACTTAAAATGTATGTGTAGATGGGGCATCTGGGTGGCTCACTTGGTTCAGTGTCTGACTTTGGCTCAAGTCATGATCTCATGGTTTGTGGCTCCAAGCCCCACATTGGGCTCTGTGTTGACAGCTTGGAGCCTGGAGCCTGCTTCAGATTCTATGTCTCCCTCTCTCTCTGCCTCTCCCCTGCTAGTGCTCTTTCTCTCTTTCAAAAGTAAATAAATAAATAATTAAAAAAAAAGTATCTGTATAAACCAAGAGCTTAAAGATGTATTGGAGCTTTTTAAATATCATTTATGTATTATATATTATGGACATCTCAAGATAATTATGTGATCATTAAGAAAATACAACCAAAAATTCACATTACAGTATAGAATAAATACTACAAACAATATAAAATCATTTTTGAAAAATAAACTAAGATGGTTTCCAAAATGATTCAAAGGAAAGAAAATTAAATAAATTTAAGTAATGTGGAAAATAAAAGTTATGATAATAAATAAAAAGGAACTATTATGCCAATTATGTAGGTTTAAAATAAGACACAGGGATAAGTTAATAAAAACCGTGCCCCAAAACATAATTGAAGCGAAAAGTTTCCTCACATGATAAATTTCTACAGATTAGAAAATTAACAATTTGGAATTTGGAAATAAAAATGATACAGATATTTAGAGAAGAAAAAAACAACAGCTAAATAAAAGGAGTGTACATTAAAAATAAAGAAAGACTTTTTTTTAAAGCTATCCTCAGGTATGTTTACTGTGTTAAAAACGAAACGAAACAAAAATTTACTGTTTTGTTAAAATAGTAAAAAAAAAACACAAGCCATCAACTGTTGCCAGGTGTCACTTATGTTTAAAACATAAAAAACTCTCTTAGGTATGTAAGTTCTTAGAAGGCAGAGCTTTTTGAAAAGTTACCAGAATTTGCTTGTGCTGCAGCCAGACAAAGACACATCAAAGCGTGTTGCAAGACTGGGGAAAAGCACAAATAGATTTACATCAGGTAAATTATTTTTATAAGTGCCACATATAGATTCCAAAACAAACTTTAAGGCTAAAAGTGCCCTGATAATAAAACACACATAAAAACACATAGCAATTTAATCATTTAAAAATAACCATGATAACGGAAGAGTAATGTGTAGAAATAAAATGTTAATTTTCTTATGTTTTATGGGGATAAAATATGCTTCAATCTTGATTTGATAATTAGAAAAAACATTTTTCTTAAATATAACAACTATCAAAATATAGAAAACTAAGTGTATTGCTGAAAATTACTGAAGAAAAAAACTAATAGAAATATGGTTTATGGAGTTAAAGAGAAAGACAGAAGAGAGCTTGATACCATGAGCATTAAGTTTGAGTTATCGCCAAATCTCCTATGTTCCATTAAGAGCAAAGCTTTAAAGTTGGTACAAAGACTAATATATAATTGTATGAGAATAAGAGATGAAAAGAAAATTAAAAACATAAGAGGATGGGAAGTGAGAATGTGGCAGAGGAAGAAAAGCTAAAATTTGAGTCCTTATTATTTGTTGGGCCTTTTAAAAACTCCTTATACGCTACAATTCTCAGAGGTAATGACTAGTGTCAGCATCATAATTATCTTCAGATTTTAAAATGTAGACTGAAACTTGGAGAGCTAGAATAATAGTAACAAATGGCATCTATTAAATGGCTAAGTCATTACATTCTAAGTCAAGAAACATTAAATAGGGCAACATATACAATTTACCTTTTTGTAATAATAATACATGATTATGTACCTTTCTTCATGACCAACAACTGGAAGAAATTCTAAAATAAAAATATATGAATAGAACAGTAGGAGAAAATGACAAAAATGACAGACTATGACAAATCAAATTGGGAAAAATGAATGAGTATATAATGGCTCTAAATAATATGGTTAATGTGTTTAGGTTAATAAGTAATAACTATGAGGGGTACAAAAATTAATCTAAATTAGCTTTTACTTGTTTAGACATACAACGGTTAAAAGTTAAATTATAGGTGAAATTAAAGAATTACAAATGAAATATCCAAAACAAGCCAGACAATAATAATCACACAAGCCTGTTACAAAGAAAAGAAAGAAAAAGACCTCTAATATGACATTTTTAAAAGAAAAGAAAATTATGTTCTCATTAGTCTCTTGTACACTCAGGATTAACTTAAAACTTTAAGTTTTATCGCCTATAGACTAAGTATTATAAATATACATCGTGCTAAGAAAGAATTGAATTGAAACAGATAGACCTTCTCTAATCAAATAAAAATATCAAAAGAAAAATAAATTTATGAATAAAAAGGGGAAATGAACACAGATACAGAAGAAACTAAAATTCAGTACCAAATTATGTTCCATTCTGTGGCAGTGTATATTAAAGGGGTGATAAAATTGAAAATAACTGAGGAAAATATAAATGATCAAATGTGGCTTTATAAAAATGAGAAATCACCAAATTTTGCCAAGCAATTCAGTCAATAAAATGACAGATGAAACAACTGTTTAAATCCACAAAACAAGAAAAGAATATAAGACTAGATAATAGGACATGAATTATGTCAACATTTTGAGAACGAGTAAACAGATGAAGAAAAGGTAACTGACTACCCAACAAAAGAGGTTCCAGCCTAATCCCTACAGGGAAAAATAACGAAGTGTCAGCAATTCACTGCTACAAAATCCTAGAAAGACAAAAGTGGCAGATACCATGTAGATATCAGTAACCATGTGGTCAAAAGTGGGAAGACTGGTTGAAAGTGTGTTTAACAGCACTGGAATGCAAGCAGCGAGGCCCAGGTCTCTCCTTCCCACATATCACCCAACAAACACCTCAGCCAATATGTTAGAGAATTTTGCCTTGAGAAATTGGACTCTTTGAGAAGTTACAGTTCATGATATTTGGATTTCCTAACTAAAAAGACATTATAGGGGCGCATGGGTGGCTCAGTCTGTTAGGCGTCCGACTTCGGCTCTTGTCATGATCTCAAGGTTCATGAGTTCGAGCCCTGCATAGGGCTCTGTGCTGACAGCTCAGAGCCTGGAGCCTGCTTTGGATTCTGTATGTCGCTCTCTCTGCTCTCCCCCAACTCGTACTCTGTCTCTCTGTCTCTCTCTCAAAAGTAAATAAACATTAAAAAAAAATTTTTAAAAGACATAGAACCAGTCATTCTCTACAAATGTATATCAATCCATTCTCTACAAATGTCATAATTTTATATTTGCTTACCTTGTATATAAGAGACCTGTTGAATTCAGTTGTACATTAGCTTTTAGAGACTCAATTTTAATGGGGAATGGAGAATCAATAAATACGGGACCTAGAAAAGCCTCAAAAATGAAAGAGACAGATAAAAATGTACAAAAATATTCCCCAGACTTTAGTCCTTAGATGATTCAATGGGCCCAGCACATGCACTGCATGATGAATCACACGAGCATATATAAACACATATCAAATTTCTGTGAAATTCCAACGCAACTCGGTTTAGGGGATAAATCTTAAAAGCATTTTGGAACTGAAGGATGGCATCCATCTTTTCAGCAATAAGCCTGAATATTAGAAAATAAAGGTGTAATATTGTATTTCAAAGAAAACTGCTTGTTAGCCTAAGAATTCCATGACTAATCAAACTATAAGTCAATGATGAAGGTAAATAAAGGCATTTTCAGAAGTAAATCATAAAAATGTCTTTTTAAAAATCTGCTTCTTACTGTTGTTTATAAAATCATGAAGGGTGGGCACCACTAAAATCAAGCAGTAGAGCAAAAATAAGATTATGGGATCCAGGACACAAAAGAAGGGGACTCCTGGCTGGCATTATACATTATATGTAAGTGCATTATATATAGCACTTAAAGTGGATCAGTCTATACTACAGTAGAAAGAGAGGGCTGTGGAAACTGCAGCTTAGAGAAGAAAAGGGAGGAGGGAGTGAAGATGGATAAGAAATAAAAGGACAACGAGAGAGAAAATTTGAAAAAAGAAATTATAGGGATGCCTGGGTGGCTCAGTCAGTTAAGCGTACGACTTCCGCTCAGGTCATGATCTCACCATCTGTGAGTTCAAGTCCCGCGTTGGGCTCTGTGCTGAGAGCCTGCTTCAGATCCTGTGTCTCCCTTTCTTTCTCTCTGCCTCTTCCTCGCTCATGCTCTGTCTCTTTGTCTCCAAAACAAGTAAATAAATTAATTAAAAAATTTTAAAAAGAAATTATAAACATTTGAGTGTTCTTATGTTGTTTGAGCATTTTGAAAAATTAGTGAGCAGTATGTCACCCAACTGCAAGAACACTTAAAATAATTAGAAAACTAAGCAAATAAAAACTGAGACGATTATGAAATCCGAGGAAATCAAATGTCCTGCAAAAGGGTTGTAATCAATGTATTACTTGACTTGGCATGATGTTTACATGGTTGTAGTAGTGTTCCAAAGTGGGATCTTGTGCTTTAGTGATATGAGGGCTGGAAGGCAGACTAGTGCAGAAGGGCTAGTGCCTCAAGGGAAAAAAGCAGAGCCAATAGACAATATCAATATATTTCAAAGCCATTCATAAATCTGAGATTATTTTCCAAGGAACTTAATGACTGGGAAATTCACTTTTGAGGCTCTACCGAATTTGTCAAAATATTCATATTGTCTGTTGAATTAAAATAAAATCTTATGGTAGATAGTAAATTAAAAAGTAACTGGAGCCTGACAGAATAGCCCCAGCTCCTCACAGACATTTGTTCTCATGTGTCATTGCGTAGGTAGTTAGGTTTCTATTTTCTATAATGTTTGGAAGCTTCTAGGTCTACTGTAAATACTTAGAATTTCAAAAACTTTGTGTATGATCCGGTCTTGGGTGCCCACACGAAAAATATGTGGTTACGCTTTCATCTCTATCATTATCATCACCGTCTGTATCAATATCCCCACCAGCCTGTCTTAATCCTCTGCCAAAAGGTATTGCATGAGAACTGTGACATCAGTTAACTGCTGGCCTTTCTCTTCTTGCTGCTGCACGAAGGAATATTTGGGTGGGTGAAGCTCAGTCAGAGAAACATGGTATTTTTGAAAAAATTAATGTTTATTTATTTTTGAGAGAGAGACAGAGGCAGACAGAGACAGAGCAGAGCATAAGTGGGGACAGTTCATAGAGAGAGAAGGAGACACAGAATCCGAAGCAGGCTCCAGGCTCTGTGCTGTCAGCACAGAGTCCAACATGGGGCTGGAACCCACGAACCAGGAGATCATGACATGAGCCACCCAGATGCCCTATGGTATTTGCATTTAAGATTGAGTTTGCCCATTCTTGTGGGTTGTCAACTCAATATTCTTATCATTTAACAATCGTTACCTTTAGTAAAGTCCCCTTAGTATTGCCTGTGTCAGTAGGCAGTAATAATTGAAATTTAATCACATATTTAAAGAAATATGCAATAGAATTCTTTTTTTGAAATAAACTACCTTATTTAGATAGCTACTGGGAGAACATATGTACTTAGTAACTCTGAAGAGAAGATTCGTTAGTTTAACCAATAACTGGCTAGATCTAGAAAATGTCGCAGTCTAATCTAAAATCCCCATCGTTTGTTGTTTGTTTGCTTAATGAATAAGTATCATAATGACTGTCCAAGTTAAGTTCCGTGTTGAAAGGGCTTTTCCTCAACGGGTTTTCTTTTTCTGCCATCTATGTCAGCCTCTGCAAAATATTGAAATGATTTGTCAGAAGTGGATATGCTTAGTAGTGCAGGCAGTGGAAGGGGCTTTACCAACATTTTTCATCAGACTAAGTGAACATCAGTGTTCAGAAGAATGAAATTTATTAGAAGATAAATGAATGTAACTGCAAAAAGAGCAGACTATTTTAGATAACTACTAAAAGGAGTTTAAAAGTGTCAAATAATTTGAAGTTTTCAGTGTGCAATTCACCAAATTAATAATTGCAATATATGCCTTATGTAATTTAGTCGTGTCAGTTTAAACATACAGAGAAAAACATGTATCTTAGAAGTAGAGCAATAAAATGTCTGTTTAAAACAGTATATTTTCAAAATTTTATTAAGATTTCAAAATCACAATAGTTCATTAAACTTTGAATAATAATCTCTTTGTTAATAGTAACATATTTCATATTTTAAGGTATTCTAATAAACATATGAACATATATATACTAGCCATATTTGACCTAACTTGTTTGTTAATTAATTTTCATCCATAGTTACCTTTTTAATATTATATGACAAAAATTTTTAGGTGGAAATTTTTATACTTGAGAGAGTGTTCTAAGGCTTTTGATATCATATACAGTTTCTGCTCCAAAAATTGTTGGCGCCTTTTTAACATTATCAGGAGAGAATTCATTAACATATGTAACCAAATCTACATCTTTTATTGAAATACCATATAACCTGCATTCTTTGACAGATTAAAGAAAGCTGTATCATAAATTTTGCAAATTGAGCCTCTGTTACATAGCTTACCCAAATCATAGCGCTGCCATTTGCCTCTATGACAGGATAAAAATAAGAGTCTCATAAAAACAAAATAAAGAAGACAGTCTGTCATTCTTTTCTAAGAAAACATTTGTCAGAAACCTTTCAAAAATAATTGGGAAGAAAATGTGTTAGGTTCTACAACCCAGTGAGTCATTTTAAGGTGCATCTGAGCATGTTAAAGAATGGTATTTTTTATGATTAACCTAGTTGTGGAATGACATAGTCCCAAAGATTTTTCAAGCTTGCTTTAAAAAATAATTTTGCCTGATTTTAAGCTAAAACATTTATTCCACTTAAAAAAAAAAAACAAAAAATTTCCGTAGGCTGATGCTCAATGTTTTAGACTATACATATTTTATTTCTAGATTCATTGTGCTGTGTGTGGTTTACTCTGATAAATATTGTTTGGAGCCCTATTCTGTTTTAGAAAAATGTAGTCTAGATTTTAGCTTTTAATTTATCAGCTGAGTAAATTCATATTTTCCTTTGAGAATGTGATGCTAACATGGATACTTTGTCAGTCAAAGGAATGTTCATATTTCAATTAAACGAAAGCACTTGTCAGTTTATATTGTGTATATACTAGTTAATTTCCTCTAATCATTTATGATCCATAGCAGAGCAGAGGCATGCCTTTTCATCTCCCTATCTCCTATAATGCCCTGTATATAGCTCAATATAAGTATATTAAATTTAAATGTATATATAAAATTGTTTTCATAAAGCTATTGCTCAAAGACTGGCAACAGCATTATTAGCCATTCATGCTCTATCACGATTGTAGTAACTTGTTAAATTCAAGCTACCTTCTGTATTAAAGCATTATATGAAAACATTTTAATGTGAAATTTTATTAAAAAGAAGCCTAATTTTGTTAAATGTAAAGTGCTTCCAAGATTAGAAAATTTTTATTTCATGCCATCTCATTTTACAATAGCCTACCTTAAGCCACTTTTGATAACTTTAAGTAAGAGTACATCTAGAAATGATAATATAGCTGCTTCTGCATGACTCATACCTGTTTGATACTGTTAACCTCTTATCCACTCCTAACTCCCCCAACTCATTTATTCTGGCCTACTTGCTATGAATCCTATTTTATCAATAACATGTATAAACTGCTTTATATATAGGTATAAAATATTCTACTACTTAGGAGAAGCAACGGGATACGATATAAAAGAATGAATGAAAAAGGCTCTTCTCAGTTAGACATTTTCACATCATTCTGCCTCTCAAATACTGGGTCCAAAAGATACTAGGTAGTAATCATTAAGCAAAAAGCAATTTTCCTCCCAAATCAACTTTTACAATGTGATTTAGGCTAACCTAATTTGTCAAAATAGAAGTATATTCCCTGTGGTTACTTGAATGGCTCAGTAAATAGTACACACTAGATATTTAGTGAATATTCATTGAATGGACACATTTTTTAAAACCATAACCCCACTATAAACGTACTGAGTTATTAGTAGTCTAAGCACTAGACTGATAGCTAAAATTTCTGATTATGTGACTCTACTCTCTGTGTTGCATTTTTAGAGACTGTTTTTTTTTACAACAATTTCCTCTGTTTTGTTGGTATTGATTTACAAGAAACTTTTGCAACATTGAGATCCACAAATGTAGTAGTTTGAACAAGATAGATTCATATTTCTCCCTCATGTAGCAATCCAGGGCTAAACGCTACAGAACTGGTAAAATGACACCATCATCTTCTGTATGTGGATTTCATCTCTGCATCCAAAGTGGTTGATTCATCTCTCACTTTCCCAGTAGGCAGGAAAAAGAAACACAGAGGACACTCAAAATGCATTTATTTGAAATGCATAGATGGAAATGGAGAATTCACATTGCACTGGCCAGAATTTCATTACTTAACCATACCTACTGCAAGGTAGGTTGGGAGAAAGAGCCCAGTTAGGGACAGGGAAGGGGCATTTGTGTTCAGCTAAAAACCAGGAGTTCTAGGGTAAAAAAGGAAGAGCAAGAAGAGACATGAAGGTAGACAAGTAAAAGTCTTTAGTCCATTGTGTGGCTTTGGGTAAAGCATATCATAATAATACTTTGTATTGAGCTTCATTAAAGTAGGTTAAATGATAAAAAGTATCATTAAAATGCTTTTTTCTCCCCTAGCTTGGATACTACTGGTTACTTTAAGTACCATTTTAGCTAAGACAGTGTTTCTATACATGTCTTAAATGCTTTCTTGGGACCTATGTCTTATCAAATGATGATAGTCCTTGAGATTTTCTTCTCTTTATACAACAGAAATACAAATCCTCTTTATTTTTTAATTTTTTGGTAAATTATCAGGAATAGATCAGACAGGCTGAAATACAATGGTAAAATTAGGCATAAACAAGTTTCCTTATCAACCCATGCGTGCAATCATATGTAATTAATACATTTTTAGAAATCTGATTATTCAATTCTTAAGAAACACTTATTGGTTACCTATTCAATTTCACATATAATGTCAGAGGAATGTATCACCATATGACAAGGAAGAAATCAGGGATTAATTACATTGGGTGGCATAGCAGATGTCCTATCAGAGGCAAGTTTTAAAGACCCCAAAATAAGACTGAAGGGTGAATATATGTTTGACAAACAGATGAAAGTATAGCTAAAAAGCACGTGGTAGGTAGAAAGTACTCTTATTAGAAGGAGCCACATTAGAGGTGGTATTCTGGGTTGATATTCCATTGTTTGTCTATGAAATTATGGGCGTAATGTACATTTTATGTACGGAAGATATAGTAATCTGAGGATGCTAAAGAAGGAAATCGTATTCTATACCTACAGTCACAGGACCTTACATAACACAGGTCCTTACTCTGTACCCATGGACAGACCACCAGGTAGGACAGACCTTTGTGCAAGACAAAAAGGTGGGGTGGAGGCAGGTGAATGATTTTTCATATTTGTTCCCCCTTTCAGCTCCTTTCTGTGTCAAACTTTTGTTGCTTTTCACAGGAAGGACTTGTTCCTTGTTTCCTTTGAACCCTTTCCAGAGTTGGAAAGTTTATGAGCATGATCTAACTAAAATAAAGATTTGTAAATTTGATTTTTTTCTTGTATTTTTGTGTTTCATACAGGATAAAGTCCAAGTTACTTTTAAGGCATAAAAATCCTGCTATGCTCTCACAGTTGCTTACCTCCACAATCTTATTTCTAATGTTTCCCTAACTCCTATGTTACGATCTCATATTTAACTCCTAAGATAAACTATTTAATACATTCAACATGTTACTTCCTTGAATTTTTCCCTCATTGGCTAAATGCTATTCATTATTTACAGATCCCCCTTTGTATTCCATGTCATTTAACCATGCTTTATTCACCTTTTATCCTCAGTAGTAAACTTGGGGCCAGTAAAGTGTTTGTCACAAAATAAATAGTTGTGAAATGTTGAATTAATGCTTGGGATGATGGAGCATTTTTAATCCCTGGCGTTTAACATTGGTTTGTAGGACTATTTCAAAAGGATGAGAAAAAGGACAGTTCAACTGTCAAAAGAAGAGCTAAAGTAAACTAAATGGCTTCCATGGTCTCTTTTGAATATAAGATTATACTTAATATGTAACAAATATTCATTCAAATTGTTTCTTCGAGTGTTACAGATGGTTATCCTCCTTTATCCTTCCTTTTCCTGGAGTTAGTTGTCCCTAATAATGAAAAGTTAAAGTGTGTGTTTATACAAACACATGCATGCATATACACACACACAATGGTCCAGCTCACCGTGAACGAGGGTTTTTATTCAAACTACATAAACATACTATATTTTCTTATTCTTTTTTTTTAATGTTTATTTATTTTTGAGACAGAGAGAGACACAGCATGAGCAGGGAAGGGGCAGAGAGAGAGGGAGACAGAGAATGTGAAGCAGGCTCCAGGCTCTGAGCTGTCAGCACAGAGCCCGACATGGGGCTCGAACTCACAAACTGTGAGATCATGACCTGAACCGAAGTCGGAGGCTTAACCAACTGAGCCACCCAGGCGCCCCTTCTTTCTTTCTTTCCTTTTTTTTTTAATGTTTATTTTCTTATTCTTTTTATTAGGGTTTGATGTTGTCCTTATATTGAGCATATTTTTTTGTGTGTAACTCAGAATGTAAAGAAAGAATATAAATTAGGAGTTGAACAAAGGCCACTTTCTGAAACTTACAAATGACCAATACTACACAGTAGGAAGAATATTTGCTAGAAGGTTTACAATTTTGAACAGAAAAAAATAATTAAACAAATAAATAAAAATAAAGCAATGATCCGTGTCCAGTGAAAAAAATGAGCTTACAAATTCTATGGGAGGTGATATTTAAAAAAAAAAGAAGGAGGGGCGCCTGGGTGGCGCAGTCGGTTAAGCGTTCGACTTCAGCCAGGTCACGATCTCGCGATCGGTGAGTTCGAGCCCCGCGTCGGGCTCTGGGCGGATGGCTCAGAGCCTGGAGCCTGTTTCCGATTCTGTGTCTCCCTCTCTCTCTGCCCCTCCCCCGTTCATGCTCCGTCTCTCTCTGTCCCAAAAATAAATAAAAACGTTGAAAAAAAATTAAAAAAAAAAAGATAACATGTTAGACTATGATTAACAAATAAACCTGGCAAACTTTAGGTTTTAGTTTAAATTATATTTTCTTAATAGACCTCTCCTGAGTCTTCTTGTTCTAAATTACTTTCCATTGGTATTCCTTTTTAGAAGCTAATTGTGTATCTATGAATGTTATTATTTTCTCATCATGTGTCTCTTTAAGTTATGAATTTTAAGGAAGAACCATATCTTTTTGCTCATCAATAAATGAATGAAATATTTGTTATCAGAATATGTTATAAATATTTAATTAAATGCATGGCTAATGTAAAGGAGACCTAGAATTTGTAAGATATATTTATTGGTTTTTATATTTATGGAAAGAAAGTTACTTAGCAGTAGTGCAAGATATAAGATTAAGTGCCACTTTTGAGTGCCCTCTTTCCCCAAGTGTAATTAAAATTGTAGAGAAGTTCATCAAAAGAGGGGGAAAACCCACCTCATAATAGCAAGGATATAAGCAATATTCCTAATACAGCTTGAGACAACCTCTACTCAGAATCAACAGGGGCAAAGAATGGAAGGGAGAGAGAATAGAAAAACAGAAGGGGGTAAAAATTATGTAATCATTCAGTGAAATATTTTTGTTAGAATTGTTGCATATGACAATTTTTTTTTTTGTAAAACCGGAGGGGAGAGAGAGAATGTTTCAATGAGAATGAGAAAAACATAAAGAGATGACAGAAAGAGAGAGAGAGAGAGAGAGAGAGAAGGAGAGAAAAACTATAAATTTGGTCTTGACTTTAGAAACCTTCTTCATATAGAGGCAAATGATTGGTGATTAATCTACTACTTGGTTATGCAATGAATTATCCATCATTATCCATATAATATACATACTACTTATTTCTTTTTTCACATGATATAAACCCATAGGCCCAGGAAAAATAATATCAGCCAGGATTCAGTATAGAGAAAAGAATCTACTGTAATCATTTTTTTTCCAGAAAGAACTTAATACATGATACTTAATAAAATATAGTGATAACTGGAGAAGTTATCTAGCCTTCACATACGTGAATTACTTCCAGAACGTGATCAAATTGACTCAAGCCAGTTAGCGAGCTATATTTTTTTATTATAATATTACTGAGTATATTCCCTATGCTATACTTTTCATCTATGTGACTTATTTTATAACTGCAGCTACTTCTTTTTTAAATTTTTTTTTTGTTTTTTTTTTAAATTTTTTTTCAACATTTATTTATCTTTTGGGACAGAGAGAGACAGAGCATGAACGGGGGAGGGGCAGAGAGAGAGGGAGACACAGAATTGGAAGCAGGCTCCAGGCTCCGAGCCATCAGCCCAGAGCCTGACACGGGGCTCAAACTCACGGACCGCGAGATCGTGACCTGAGCCGAAGTTGGATGCTCAACCAGCTGAGCCACCCAGGCACCCCCTGCAGCTCCTTCTTAATCCCCTTTATGTGTTTCACTCATTCCCCCCACCTGCCCTCTCGCAACCACCAGTTTGTTCTCTGTATTTAACAGTGTGTTTGTTTTTGTTTATTTGTTTTGTGTTTTAGATTCCACATATAAGTGAAATTGTTTGATATTTGTCTATCTCTGTCTGATTTATCTCACTTAGCATAATACCCTCTGGGTCCATCCATGTTTTCATAAATGGCAAGATTTTATTCTTTTATATGGCTGAATAATATACCATTATGTGTGTGTGTGTGTGTGTGTGTGTGTGTGTGTGTGTATGTGTGTGTGTGTATGTATACACATGTCTTTTTTAACATTCCTCTATAGATGGACATTTGAGTTGCTTCCATATCTGGGCTATTGTAAATAATGCTACAATAAACATAGGGATGCATGTATCTTTTCAAACCAGTGTTTTCCATCTAGCTACTTCTTTATTGGATGACATAATTTAAGCCAATAGCAGAGATGAATGGTAGGGCTGGGAGATTAATGTTCTAATTTTGTGAGTTAAAAAATATTATTCCAACTTGATAGAACAAGAAATAAGTTATTTGTGTGTTTCTTTAAATGTATAAAGGTAATCAAGATAAGAACCAAAATCTTAATAAAACTCTTAATAATGAGATAAAAGAGGAAGGCAGAAAAAGTAGAGTTTGGAATAAATAAGCCATTTTTCATATTTTATGGTTGGGAAACAAATTCCAGAAGTTTAGTCATCAAACTAAAAGGCAATATAGTTTATTATTAGAGGTATAATATTTTGAGCTTGGAGAAAACCACTAAAGACAAAATTGAAGCTATGAGTCTGTGCTTCTTGAAGGTATGATTGCAAGTGCTGGGAAGTAGGGCCTTTGGTTTTTGCTTTTACAGTTGCCCAACTATGATGGTTGATTTTTAATTTGCATTATGCTCACACTTAAATTTGATAATTTTCAGTACATACGCTGAAGTGTTAACAAAAAACTTAAGAGTAAGAAATCTGTGTCAGTGAAAAGTATTTAGTGGAAGCCCAGATCCTGACCTGCTACTCTGTAGGCATGCTGACAAGTCTGACTCCGTCTTTGGCCCTCCACCATGTCCAAATCTGTGCAATAACTTCCCATGGGGCTATATGTTCCAGGCTCATTGGAGGTTAAAATATGACTGGAGTGGAATGCAGGAAGGTTTGTTCTGATCTTCCCTAAAGCATACAGAAGGTGCCACTTTAGCTAATTAGTAGAATGGCCAGCACACAGGTGGCACCACTTTAGATAACTAGTAGCGCTCCTCTGGCACACAGATGGAGCCTGTTGAGGTAACTACCCTCAGGCCTCACCACAACCCTTGCACCAACCTTCAGTCTATAGGAGCTGTAGATTAAGGTCTGCGCAGTGGGGAAGTTGGTGTTGCAGCACTCCTGTTGTCTGTCGACCTGACTCCCTCTGTTGGTAAGTTACCCTCAATAAAACTGTAAATGTTATGGGGCGGCTTATATTATTTTTCAGTCTCAAAGTGCCTTCTCTATCTAGAGATAGCATTACTGACCCTACTCCATTTTCTAAAGGTGTCCCATTAGTTTTTCGACTCAGTCTTTTCAACTTTGACTCCTCTTTAATTACAGAAGACTTCTGCTGTAGACTCATGAGTTCACCTTATAAGACTATTACATGTCAACAGTACGGTTACAACCTTTATATAAAATTAAAATATTTGGCCAATTTATGATGTCTTAATCTTTTTACACCTTCCCCTTTTAAGTGCTTCAATGAATGCTCAACTGTATACATATATATATATATACATATATACATATGTATACATATACATATATATGTGTGTGTGTGTGTGTATATATATATATATATATATGGCGCCGTGTAAGAGGAAGATGACCTAAGACTCAACAAATGTAGATTCGACATTCATATTCTTTCCAACTCCCACCAATGGTCTTTATCACACCAAAATGTTGCTTGCTTTGCTAATTTCTGTTTGTTGCATCCTGGAGAAGAGGTCTTCCTCCATAGCTATCTTCCTTTTGTTGTTGTTTTTAAGATTTTTATTGTTTTTGTTTTTTGGATTTGTTTGTTCATTTGTTTTCATAGAGGAGTGTTTTATTTCCAGGAAACAGTGTGCAAATATTAAGTAAATGATGGCATGTTAGGTGAAAATGAACTGTCAAGCTTCACTACTAGAAAATTAGTCAGAGTAAAACTTTATTTTCACCTTTGTTCTTAGACTAACATGAACTATTTAAAAAAATTTTTAAGTTTTATTATTTTGAGAGAGCGAGAGAGCATGAGCAGGGGAGGGGCAGAGAGAGGGGAGAGACAGAATCCCAGGTAGGCTCCATACCTTCAGCAGAGATCCCAATGTGGAGCCCAAACTCACAAAACTGCATATCTTCTGACGTGAGAGTTCTCATAGCTTTGAAATATTTATGCAGATTTTTGTAGACACAGTCACAATACTCTATGGTCTATAAAACTATGTAAGTGCTAGGTATGTTAAATAAAGAAAAATAAAGAAAAATAAAGAAAAATTCAGGAGAAGAGGTTTTTCTACTTCCAGGTTAGAATATAGAGACCAGAAACTGTGAATATGTTTTTCTTTAGAATGTCATGGTAACAGGGCAACCATGTGATAATAAAAAAGGGAGAAGAAAATAAAGTGTTTTTAATAGGAAAAACAAAATGGAAAAAACTTAATAAGGAAAATAAAATACAACACTTTTAACATGTAATGTTATCTTATGTATAATTAAGTAGAGAATAGTAATCTTGGAAAACCTTGGGAAAAGTAATTTCAAACATTATATTGTATAGCGTAGGTCTGATAAATTTTAAAATACATCTACACATGTTACAGACAAATATTTTATTTCAGTGAGGTATATAAATACATAAATATATTCTCCTCACTGGGCCAAAAACTGTGATTGCTAAAATGTAAATTATAATTTTAGTTTTTACTCATGAAAAATTGTACTCTTCAGAGACACCGTACATATTGCATAAAATAATTTGGTAGCCACAGATCTTCAGTATTCATTTTTGTTACGTGATTATATATATTTTTTCTGTTGAATCCATACAGTCTGTGTATTGCTGATGCTACAGACATCTTTTAATGTAAAACTTAAAAGCTCTGCATATGAAGATATTACGAGTCTATGGAGAAACATATAAATAATGGATTTTGCTGCCTCATCTCGTTGAAAACAATTATTACAAAGCAAGTTCAAATACAGTTAAATCTCCTTAGTTGCAAAGAATGAGCATGGTAATTGCAGGAAAAGGCGATAAAGGCAGTTTTCACAATGTCGCTTCACTGTGATATTTTGTATCTGATAGAATGTATATCTGAGTTGATAGCTACAGGCGAGTCAGGCAATTTAAAATGTATATCAATTGTGAGATAAGGCCCCATGCTTGACAGGCTTTAACAAGGAGGAAATGCTGGCACACTACAGAGTATGCTTGAAAGAAAATGATGTAAGTCGTATGCATGATTAAGAAATCGAAAAGATTTTTTTTGTCTATGTACTTAGTCTTAGAAGCAGATAAGAACAAGCTCTTGAGACATTAAAACCGATTTAATCTCCTTGTTTGTCTATGGGGAGATATGTTTTGATCCCTACCCCACCCTCAGGGTGGAAGGTCTCTGGATACCCTGTGAAGTCAGATACTTGGCAGAAAGTTCCAGATAAGAGCTACAGAAAGTACAAATGTACTTATTTAAAACAATATATGCATTATATAAGTATGCAGGAATTGTTTTGATATAGAAACATGCTAAACCTCAATTAAGTTTTATAATAAGTATGTAAAAGATTGTTCTCAAGTAATTCTCATAAATAAATTATAATAAAGCCTAGTATAGCAATTGTAGCAGCCCTAATAGCATTATTAACATATTTTCCATTTAGTTATTATGTGGCATATTAATACGTGATGTAGTATTCATTAGTTTTGTTCAAAATAGAAAAATTTCCAATTGTATTGACTATTTTTATTAAGTTTTAATTTTAATTCCAGTACAGTTAACATACAGTGTTATATGAGTTATATGAGTCTCAGGTGTATAATATAGTGATTCAACAATTCCATAGATTACTCAGTGCTCATCATGGTAAATGTACTCTTAATTCCCATCACCTATTTCATCCACCCACCCTCTCGCCCCACTCAGGTAACCATCAGTTTGTTCTCTATAGTTAAGAGTCTGGTTTTGGCTTTCTCCTTTTTTTTTTTTTTTTTTGTCTTTGTTTCTTAAATTCCACATATGAGTGAAATCATATGGTATTTGTGTTTCACTGACTTTTTTGCTTAACCTTACACTCTCTTGTTCCATCTGTGTTGGTGAAAATGACAAGATTTCATTTTTTATGGTTGAATTCCATCGTTTAGGTATACCCCATCTTCTTTATCCATTCATATTGATGGATGCTTGGGTTGCTTCCATAATTTGGCTATTGTAAACAATGCTACAATAAAGATAGCAGTGCATATATCCTTTTGAATTAGTGTTATTGTAGCTTTTGGATAAATACATACTAGTATGGATACTGAATTAATAGGGTAGCTCTATTTTTAACTTTTGGAGGAACCTCCCTACTGTTTTCCACAGTGGCTGCACCAGTCTGCATTCCCACCAACAGTGCACAAGGGTTCCTATTTTTCCACATCTTTGCCAACACTTGTTGTTTCTTGTTTTTGTTTTTGTTTTTTTTAGCCATTCTGACAGGTATGAGGTGATATCTCATTGTAGTCTTGATTTGCATTTCCCTGATGATGAGTGATGTTGAGCATCTTTTCACATGTCTATTAGCCATCTGTATGTTGTGGAAGGCACTTACTGGGATGAGCACTGGGTATTATATGTAAGTGAATCACTAAATTCTATTCCTGAAATCATTATTATACTGTATGTCAACTAACTTGGATTTAAATAAAAAAAATAAAATAAATAAACGTGTCTGTTTATGTCTTCTGCCTATTTTAATTGGATTATTTATTTTGAGAGTACTGTTGTATAACTTCTTTATTTGATACAAATACTAACTCTTTATCAGATAGGTCATTTGCAAAGGTCTTCTCCCATTGCATAGGTTGCCTTTTAGTTTTGTTGATTGTTTCCTTCACTGTGCAGAAGCTTTTCATTTTGATGTAGCCCCAATAGTGTATTTTTGCTTTTATCTCTCTTGCTTCAGGAGACCTAGCTGGAAAAATGTTGCTATGGCTGATGTCAAAAAAATTATTGCATGTGCTTTCTTCTAGGATTTTTATGGTTGTGGGTCTCACATTTAGGTCTTTACTCCAGTTTGAGTTTATTTTTTGTATGGTATAAGAAAGTGACCTAGTTTAATTCTTTTGCATTTAGCTGACTAGTTTTTCCAACACCACTTGTTGAAGAGATTGTCTTTTTCCCATCGCATATTCTTGCTTTTTGGTCAAAGACTTATTGACCTTTTAATTGCGGGTTTGTTTCTGGGCTTTCTTACCTGGTCCAATGATCTATGTGTCTATTTCTGTGTCAGTATCATACTGTTTGGGTTATTACGGTTTTGTAGCACTTGAAATCTGGAATTGTGATACCTCTAGCTTTGTTTTCCTTTTTCAAGATTGTTCTTGACAATTTGGAGTCTTTTGTGGTTCCAAACAAATTTTAAGGTTGTTTCTTCTAATCCTTTGAAAAACGCTATTCGCATTTTGATAGGGATTGCATTAAATCTGTAGATTGGTTTGGGTAGTGTATGCACATTTTAACAATATTTGTTCTCCCAATTCATGAGCACGGAATGTCTTTACATTTGTGTCATCTTCAGTTTCTTTCATTAATGTTTATAGTTTTCAAAGTGCATGTCTTTCACCTCCTTGGTTAAGTTTATTTCTTGGTATTTTATTATTTTGGGGACCACTATTTGTTTTTAATATTTTTTCTTTCTAACGTTTATTTATTTTTGAAAGAAAGAGAGAAAGGGAGAGAGAGAGAGTGAGTGCGTGAGAGCAGGCAGGGAGGGGAGGGGCAGAGAGAGAGAGGAAGACACAGAATCTGAGACAGGCTCCAGGCTCTGAGCTGTCAGCACAGAGCCCATCACGGTGCTCAAACTGATGAATTGCAAAATCATGACCTGAGCTGACATCGGACACTTAACCGACTGAGCCACCCAAGGTACCCCTGTTTCTAATATTCTATAGAATTGTGAGAGAATGGTCAATGATTACCAAATAAAAAAGCAAAAATAATCAGGACATGTACATAAAACTATATGTTATTTCAGAATATAATTGATATTAAAATGAATATAGAACTCAATATTTACCAATAGGACAAAACACTTATGTGCAATTTTCCCCACACCAGTATTCAGAAGAATAACAAATAATAATGATAACATACTATAGTCTTCCAATAATGTATCTAAAATGTAACTATATATGTATTCCTGCCATAACATTGTATGTTTAGTCAAAACTTGCATTCTGTACTGCTGTTCATCATTTTAAGAAAAAGAAACAATTGTGAAGGCATAATATGTGACAAGCAGTATTCCAATCTGGGGGAATAAAGTAGTGATAAAGACTCTTAAAGTTAATTTCTTCATGAAGAAGACAAGCATGCAACATGAGGGAGAGATCAATGCTATTGAAAAATAAGGCAGTGTAAGAGAACAGACAATGGAAATAGAATCATAGGAGACTCAGGAAAGGCATTTCCAAGGTTACATTTGACCAATGACTATCTATTAGTACTATGAAGATGAGGGAGGTGACAAATCCATTGGAAAGGCCCACAGCTGATGAGGGTTTTCAAGCAGGTACAGCTAGCATAGAAGTCCAGGTAAGGGCATTAGAAGAAGTAAGAACTTGAAATGCAGACGTTACAGCATAGAAATTATGTATTAAATTATATATTTATCAAACAAAAGTTTACCCTTTGGTCTTCCTAAGAATTTTGAGAAATAAAGTTAGAAAGGAAGCTTGTGAGGGGGAGGTGTTAAGGTGGAGGGCATTTTATGCTATTCTAATGGGTTGTTGTTGTTGTTGTTGTTGCTGTTTTTGTTTAGCAGTGTAATCAATGTTAGGACCACTATTTTAACAGCTGAATTCTGGGGAAAAAACATCTCTGGTTGGGGGAAAATGCAGAAAGATTATTTGTGAGGTTATTTTAGGGTCCTGAAAAATTGATTAGGATTTGATATTGGTTAATGACAATGGGGATAAAGAAGAGAAACAGATTTAAGAGAGATTTCATAAATAAGTCATGCATGACTCTATAATTGACCGGATAAGGAAAGTAATAATCGGTAAAATACAAAGATAACTGAGGACTTATGATAAGACTGATTAGACAGATAATGTAATCATGTGCCATGACTATATGCTTCGTGCTTTCTTAACTATCTTTAGACATACATTTATTCCCAGAATAAATATATTTTATTTACGACTTTGTGTTTAGTGTGATGCTAATATAAATTATATGAATGGCCCATTAGAATCTTTCAAGCAAAAATAAGATATTCACCAATTACTTTAAGTAACCATAAAGTGTGAAAGGTGATTTAAAGGAAGAACATTGTGAAATACAAGTTCAGAGGGGGAGGAAAAATACCTGAATCAAAGGTCATAGGGAAGGTTTCTTGGTATAAAGGGGGAATGTGGACACTTCTTAACTGCTAATCTCTTTATACTTAATACTCATTGAAACTTCAACACAAACCCTATGATACAATGACATGAGAGACACCTAGACAATTCTGTGTAATATAAAGTGGCCATCATCAACTTCTAGGTTGTCACCCTTACTTCACTCAGAAAGTTGAGGGTTTTTTTTTAAGTTTGTTTGTTTAGTTGGAGAGAGAGAGAGAGAGAGAGAGAGAGAGAGAGAGAGAGAGAGAGAATCTCAAGCAGACTCCACACTGTCAGTGCAGAGCCCGATGCAGGGTTCAAACTCACAATAACCTGAGCTGAAATAAAGAGTCGGATGCTTAACCAACTGAACCACCCAGGTGCCCCCAGAAAATTGAGTTTAAAAGCTTGACACTAGCTGAGCATGATACATCAAGGCTTCCATCATCTAATTCAAAGAGGTGATTTCTGTACATCTACTAATTTTCATGACAAGGAACAGTAGCAAAGCATGGAATCTTCTAGTTATTTTCTATATCAAGATGACTTTTACATCCATGATATAATGTTTTTTAGCATAGAGAAAGAACACAACTCTTAATGCCCCAAAAGACAAAAGGAAAATTATCCAGTGTCATTTTCAGTCGTCTCAGGTGTAAAAGAGGCTAGGATAATGTTGATGGTAGGAAGAAATAGTTAACAAATATGTAAGTCCGAGCCTATTGATAATATATAGTGAAGACAATCATGAGTGAATCTGTAAGAATGCTCTTTTCCATTTTAACCTCCACTAATTGAATATAGTGAATTATATCATGCCCCTACAAGAGAATTTGAAGTTTAAACATAAGAGCAAAATGGAAGGAAAACACACGGTATAAAACCAGACATTAATGTCTAAAGAAGAAGAGTTAAATAGATAAAATGATTTTTAATCACAACTTCAAAATCAGTTTTACAATTGATTTTTCAAACATGTATATTAGAATTTCAGATAATTAGAATCTAAGCTTTTTAGAAAAGAAAAATGCAATTAAAATTGATAATAATTTGATGTAAGCAATATTTTAAAGTTGTGAATTGTTGATTTCATTTCAATTAAATTGGAAGAAACCCGGCTCTTTTTCTTAATTGCAATTTTTTCATCAGCCTACATCATTGATCTTTGAAATGAACCAAGCACATTTTATTAAGGTGATTATTTTGTGTCATATTATAACCATTAAAACAACAACAACAACAACAACAACAACAACAACAATGTGGACAAGTATAGGGGTTTTTTGCCATTAGAGTCTGACAACACATGAACAAAGTGATGATATTCAACTCCCTTCTCCATGATCCTCAGTGTCTGAAAAGGAATTCTGGGAGAATGTTCAAATGGGTTTTTACCTAAGCCAAAGTCAGAAACGGAGAAAAAACTATACATTTGTGTGTTTTAATAATCATAGCCTAGAGATTAAAAATAAATAATTCTATGTGATCATCTATTCCCTTATTCTTAAATTATGTAATGTGATTGAAGTGAATAAAGATTTTCTTAAACTAGGGTGTAGTGATAAGCAAATCAACTACAATATGACATTCACTTGAAGGGACATCAATCAAAGCCTTCTTACCACACCCTAGGAAACTATCTCATAACAAGTTATAACAGAGCCATTTTTTGATGGCTTCTGATGGCCCTTGCCTCCATCTCCAGATCTGTCTGAAAATTCTGCCATATAACGTGGGCACCTGCAAAGATCATCCTGACTCTCTAGCCTTGTAAGCTAAGGAGAGAAGTTGCCTTACTTTATCAAGTTAATACCAAGGATATAGCTTTAGCTAATTTCCCTGCTTCCTTTGAAAGATTTTGTAAACCCACCATATCTCACATCCACTGAGTATCTCCACTTCTTCCAAAAGTCAAGTCTATCAGGTTTTCCTTCTTCACTTGAATTTCCACCTGAATCCTGTTCTGTATGTTCTATTAAGACCACATATCCCCTATCTCTAACCTCCCAGAGTCTTCCTTTAAAACTTAAAAAAAAAAATTTTAACTTTTATTTATTATTGAGAGACACAGAGAGACAGAGCATGGGCATGGGAGGGGCAGAGAGAGGGGGAGACATAGAATCTGAAGCAGGCTCCAGGCTCTGAGCTGTCGGCACAGAGCCCGATGCAGAGCTGGAACTCACAAACCGAGAGATCATGACCTAAGCTGGAGTCAGGCACTTAACTGACTGAGCCACCTAGGTGCCCCTCTTTACAACTCTTTAAATCCTGAATTTATCATGCCCAAGTCCTCAGCCCCTTTTCTGTATGTTCTTTAACTACTTTTTCTTAACTGATTTCTGGCAGTTCTCTGATGACCTTTTCCTTCAGCATTCTTCATTTTATTTATTATGTTTTAGAGATGAGGTATTTTTATTAAAAGCTTTTTTTTAAGTATTTATTTTTGAGAGAGAAAGAGACAGAGTACAAGTGGGACGTGTGGGGCAGACAGAGTGGGAGACACAGAATCCCAAGCAGGCTCCAGACTCTTGAACTGTCAGCACAGAGCCGGATGCGGGGCTCTAACTCATCAACCGTGAGATCATGAACTTAGCTCAAGTCGGAAGCTTAACTGACTGAGCCACCCAGGCACCTCAGCACCCTTCTTTTAAAAAGTCTGTTTTTTCCCCTCTTGTCTCATTTACATTTCAACATGAGAATTTGAGTCTTTATTCAGTTCTATAGACTTCTCAGTCACATTGACTAGTGCCACTTTCTCCTATTTCATTCCTGAATTCCCATAATGTATATAACATGTATAATGATATAGGAATATTATAACATTATAATATATTATAGGAATATAATGTTATATGTATATAAAGATCATTTCTCTATACAGCTCACATTTTATTTTACAACTTTAATCTCTCTCTTCTCTGCAGTACATTGTGGTTTGTTTCCTTAGATTTCTATTCAAATTCACTAACTTTATCTTCAACTGTATCTAGACTGTAAAAACCTTTCCTTGTTTTTGTTTGTAAAACCTTTTATTTTTACATTTTTAAAATCCTTTATTTATTTATTTAGAGAGAGAGCAAGCGCACAAGCAGAGGGAGGAGCAGAGAGAGAGGGAGAGAGTGTCCCAAGCAAGCTCCATGATGTCAGCACAGAATTCAATGGGAGGCTCAGTCTCATGAACCATGAGATCATGAGCTGAGCCAAAATCAAGAGTTGGATGCTCAACAAACTGAGCCATAAAACCTTTTAAATGATCTTTCTGATTTTATTTTTCCACCATTAACCATTCTCTACCTACCAACTAGAATGATCTAAAAGAGAATGATTGAAAAACATAAATCAGATCATCTCATTTTCTTATAAAAATTCAAATTTTATATCATAGCCAACCAGAAGTAAACTATAGTTCTATTACATAATTTTTTACACTCTTTCTCTTTCTGAATCACCCCACCATACTGAATGCTTATCTTATCTGTGCACATGCCAATTTCATTCGTCCTTAGGCAGGCCCAGTCCTTTTTTGGGGTAGACTGCTCTTCTACAAGTTCTTTACCTAGCCACCTCTTTCTCATTATCCAAGCCTTAGGTGTACAAATCTGACAAATCTATCTGAAATAGTTACCAGGCTTCTGTGCTACACATCCTCTGATACCTCATCTGATTCTTTCCTTCATTAAATATTTTATAATATGTAATTATTTTATTAATTTGTTTAAATTTTAAATCATCTTTCTCCTACCAATTATAATGTGTACCCTATGAGCATTCCTATTTATTTCACCTCTGGTTGTATTTCCAAGGCTTCCTTGCCTGTTTTTCAATTGCTGCTCAATAACTGTTGAATTAATAAATGTATATGAAGATAAAAGACAAGGATATGTCTTTTTTTTCAAGTCTGAGTGGAGAAATGAAGACAATGTTACCAGATAAAATACTTAGATGCAATAAGTAAGTGTGTCCATATTTTCCAATGGTGGTCAAAAGAGATCCAAAAGTCCTTTACAAATCATGCTGTTTGTCTCAGCTAAAGAAGAAAAAAATCAGGGACTCTGTTCACCAATACTTTAAATTTAGCATATAACTAAGAGGATGTATATTACTAAGTCTATATTGATTCATGTCCTAAAATTGAATGATGCTTGGGAATTCACTATCAATAGAAATAAGAAAGCATTTACAATTTTTAAAAATAAAGAGCTAAAGTATTTATAAAGTAATTATACAGCAAGAACAAAACAATATAATTTAATTTTAGTGTTTAGTCTTAGATGCAGATTGGGAAACAATTCAAAAATGCTAAGATGTCATATAATTTAGCTTTTATGTGTATATTGTGTGTGTGTTTCCATAAGAGTTAAATTGAGCAATTAATGAGATTACACTGGGGACAGACATTAACTAACTTTTCAAATAAGACCCAAATGCTTTACAAATATAAAAAATAAGCAAGCTGTAATTCCACAGACCAATTAAGTTTACTCTAAGTGGGTTAGCGGTGTTATATTGGCGTTATGTTCTAAACGCCAGTCATAGAAAAGTAATTGGCAGTGATTACATTTTAAAAGTTACATTATTAAGAGTTCCTATCCTATCTGCTCTAGCATTTTCCAGCTGCTCTTTTCTGCAGGCTTTGTAACTCTGTTCAAGCTAACCTGATTGTGCTATAGCTAGATATGGAAGTAATGGGTTCATTGCACCATAATTTAATAGCAAAATGGGTCAGTATCTTATGTTTTTGATCAATTGAACACTAGTTTTCCTAAGGAAAAAAATTGTTTGACTAAGATTTAGTCACAGTTTGCAGGGGAACTGAACTTTAAGAAATCACTTTTTTTAAAGTAATGACTTACTGGGGAGCAAATCAAGGTTTTGTTTCATATACCAAAGCCTTATTACAGGTTGATTTTATTACATGTAAAAAAACGGGGGCAATCTCTATCAAAATATAAGGACCTAATTAAAATGTTTATATAGTATACTTCTTTCTGCAATAGTGTATTCATTTTCTATGGCTGATGTAAAAAGTCACAACAAACTTAGTGGCTTAAAACTGTACAAATTTGTTGTTATAGCTTTGGACAGGATCTAATTTGCCTAAAATAAAGCTTTCAGTATGGTCTGTTCCTTCTGGAGGCTCTCTGGGACAATGTATTTCCCATTGTCTTTTGCAGCTGCCTTTTGTAGCTTCTAGAGGTCAAGCTCATTCCTTGGCCTGCAGCCCCATTTACGTATTTTCAAAGCCAGCAATACCTAGTAGAGTCTTTCACACACTGTGCTCTCTAAATTCTCTACTTTCATGATCACATCCTCTTCTCTGATTCATAAGGACCTTGTGATTACATTCAGTCTACCTGGATAATTCAGGATAATCTTTCTATTTGAAGGCCTGCAAATCCCTTTTGCCATGTTAAGGTAGTATATTCACAGGTTCCAAAGATGAGGACATGAACATCTTGGTCAGTATTATTACCCCAAGTAGTGCTCAAGCATGTTAGTTTCTCATATGTTATTGGAATCAATAGGAAGTCCATCAAGGGTTTTAGGCAGAGATTAAATATAACTAATCATATATATTTTTAAGGATCATGTTGGTTGCAGTGTTGAAGAATAAATAAAGAATTCACAGCAGTTAGGAAACATTGCAGTCATCCAGATAAGAAATTAGTGTAGTTTAGACTAGAGTGATGTTTTTAAAAATGGATTGCAGGAAAGCAATGAAAGATTCTAGGAGGTGTTTGGAGTTCAAAGTGTGAGACTTTGTTACAGGACTGGATGAGGCACAAGAATAAGGTGGAGATATCTAGTACAACTATGAGATTTCTGGTTTTAGCAAGTAAATGGGTGGTGATAAAATTCAGTAAGAGAGAAAAAACTGAAGAAGGACTCAGAGAGACCTTGAATTCTATTTAAAAATTAGTTTTCTTCCAGATATCCAAGTAGAGATGTTGACAGCATTGGAGTTCTCAGGAGAGATCAGGAATAAAGATATAAAATTGGTGTCATCAAAAATACCCCAGGAATGAAAATGGCTTTTAAAGGAAAGAAGACATGCACTAAAAAGATATGAAGGCCTAGGACAAAATCTTTAGGGACTGAGCTTTAAAAAGTTGGGTTATTTTCAGGTCTTCTGCCCATTTCTTAACTGGGTTATTTGGGTTTTTGGGTGTTGAGTTTGACAAGATCTTTATAGATTTTGGATACTAACCCTTTATCTGATATGTCATTTGCAAATATCTTCTCCCATTCTGGAGACTGCCTTTTAGTTTTGTTGATTGTTTCCTTTGCCGTGCAAAAGCTTTTTATCCTGATGAAGTTCCGATAGTTCATTTTTGCTTTTGTTGCCCTTGCCTCTGGAGACGTGTCCGTTGTTACAGCCAAGAAGTTGTTACAGCCAAGATCGAAGAAGTTGCTGCTGTGTATTTAAGAAACAAAGCAGATGAACATATGAGAGGGGAAAAATGAGGAGAGAGGGAAACAAACCACAAAAGACTCTTAAATACAGCGAACAAACTGAGGCTTGATAGGTGGGAGATGGGCAAGATAGGTGATGGGCAGTAAGGAGGGCGCTGTGATGGACACTGAGTGTTGTATGTAAGTGACGACTCACTGAATTCTACTTGTGAAACCAACATTGCACTATATGTTAACTAAAATTTAAATTAAAAAATAAATTAAAAAGTTGGGTAACGGAGATGTGGGCAGCAAGAGAATATGAGTAAGAGAGCTCAGATTGGGAGGAAGAGAGCTAGATACATGTTGCTATGGAAACAAGAACAGAGGCTACTTAAGAAACAGCCAACAGTCTTGAAAGTTGCTGTAAGTACTATAACATGATTGAAAAATTCTCACTGGATTTTGGGGTTTAGTTTATTATTAGTCTAAAGAGAGCCTTTTTTGTGGATTTGAAACCACACTGGATTGGCATAAAAATGGTTTAGTCTGAGGAAATGAAAAAGGTGTCAGCAAATTTCTGACATTGGGGTTTGGGGAAGTGATAAAATGGTTGTGAATGTGGGAGTGGGGTAGCGATATTGAAGATCTTTTTTTTTTTTTAATGCACCAGAGATGTGAGTACAGTTCAATACTAAGAGGACCTGTGTCATGGGCATGGGAACTGTGTAGTTACAGGAAGCCCTACACTCAGAACTACTTCACACTGGTTAAATGCTCTGCTATTGCTCTCTTGAAATTATTAAAAATGTTATCATCAAATTTGTGAGTTGCAGGTGAAATTTGATAGAGAAAAGAGCATTGGTGATGGGTTTGGAGACAAGTTTGGCCTCCTGCTGGTACCTCACTTCTTAGAAATAGTTTGACTACCCACTCTCTCACCTTCTGGCATTCTTCTTGGCCCTCCATTGGGGCAAGTAACCAGGTGGAATTTGAAAGGCAAGGAGGGCATCATTCTGCTGTCAGCTTTCTCCTGCATGAGTATTGGGGTAGGGTGTGCACTGTGGAGCATCTCTGGTGTCAGGAACAGGGTCACCAGGTGCCCTCCTGGTCTTGGTGGAGGTGATTCTCTTGCTCACCCTCAACTGCAGTATGTAGCGCCTCTAGGCATGAAGGTTTAAACCCAGGCCTATCATAGATTATGTTGGCAGGGTCACGGGAAGGGACAATGGCTGGCTCTGAAGCAAGTGGGTCCTGAGGCTGGAGAGAGGGGGATCCTGGCAGATAACTGAATTGTGCAAAGAGGAGGCCTGAAGATGGGACATCTACGTAACTATGAAGGTCTGCACTCACCTGTCCATTGAGAATCCTCATACCTACAGAGTATCTCTGTGCCAGGAGAACCCTTCCTGGACAAGCTCTGTGCCTAAGGGATTTTCTCTTCCTCCTCTCAACCTTCCCGAGTCTGGCTATATTTGTCAGCTCTGATCTGCTGGAGCAAAAACAACTTGTTTGAAAACAAGCTACGAAATACAAATTGTATAATCTGCATAGGTTTATATATAATTTATATATAAACTCTTTATATAATGTAAATACTCTATAGGCATTCAAACCTAGCATTGCATGGAAAAATTCATACCTTAATTTTTTAACTTTTCCTACTTAAACCAACATTAAGTAGCAAATATCATAAGAGGTTGAGAGAAAGGCTGTAAGGAGGAGGAAAGCCTTATATCTTAGAACTTTAAATATATCTGCTCCCACTCCCATTTTTAACAAGGAACTCCCATTTTCACATTGTACTGAACCCTGAAAATCATGTCGCTGGAAGAATCACTAGTGAGCAAGAGGTTGAAGAGACAGTAGAGGGGAGTATTTACTCATTGTGTAAGTTTCCTACAATAGTTAGGGGATTCGACCTCACACAGCAGAGATAGCTTTACATATGACCTATCAGGGAAGAGCTGCACCAGGATTCAGAGGCTTTCCATGGAAGTCATTCAGAAAATAAAATTCTAAGACCTAAAAGAAATGGCAAATGATTAAAAAAACCCTAGAATTATGACTTTTTTGTTAGAAAACTGAAGAAGGAAATATTATCTTCTGAAGAGTTAACAGGTTGTTCTTCCACTGACAAGAGGCATCATAATATTTAGTGAAGTATTTACTCATATTTATCTCTCTTTAATAAGAAAATGCGCCACAAAATTAAAAATAGCTTAAAATAAAACAATTAGTGATGTAAACAGAACAAAGAGAATCTTTAAAGAATTTAGGGATTACACCTTACAAGGCATTCAGATAGACTAATTACTCATTAGCTTACTCTATTTAAGTTAGATAGAAGGAAACATTCCCAAGAGTCAGATTCATTAATTACTAAAATTAGACATTATCAAATGAAGTAAAATTTGGTTTAATCCATATAGTCTCAAAGGGAATAGATATATTTTCATCTCACTGGGATGATTTCTTTTTACACAATTCCATCTAATTGAATCTTTAGGCCATTGTTAATTATGTTTATTAATCGTGCTTATTTTATTAACTGATTGCTTTTAAGGCCATGATAATGTTAGGGGGGGGCTTTTTATTCATTGTTGACCCATTATGCCACCGACCTTTTATGAAGTCCCTTTTAATGGGTTCTTTGAAGTCTCCCTAATAAAATATAACAAAATTGTATCTCTTTATTCTACAGCAACATATCTTCATTTTGCAGCTTATTAAAATCAGAGATTTTCTAACTTCTTTTTTTTTTTTTTTAATTTTTTTTCCAACGTTTATTTATTTTTGGGACAGAGAGAGACAGAGCATGAACGGGGGAGGGGCAGAGAGAGAGGGAGACACAGAATCGGAAACAGGCTCCAGGCTCTGAGCCATCAGCCCAGAGCCTGACGCGGGGCTCGAACTCACGGACCGTGAGATCGTGACCTGGCTGAAGTCGGACGCTTAACCGACTGCGCCACCCAGGCGCCCCTCTAACTTCTTTTTTTTAATATTTATTTTTGAGAGAGAGAGAGAGACCGAGCATGAACATGGGAGGGGCAGAGAGAGAGGAGGACACAGAATACAAAGCAGGATCCAGGCTCTGAGCCATTGGCACAGAGCCCAACATGGGGCTTGAACCCATGAACTGTGAGATCATGACCTGAATCAAAGTCAGATACTTAACTGGGTAAGCCTCCCAGGCACCCCTAGAGATTCTCTAACTTCTGAGCTTCACATGACTATGTATGGGTAAGGAGCCAGAAACAAATATTTTATACCACATGCTAGATATATGCAGGCAACATGAAAAACATTCTTTAAGATCTATTGAGGCAACTCTTCCCTATTTGGTGTTTATAATCTCTGCATAAAAACATAGATTTTTCTAATGTAGATTTCTTCTGAGCTAATATTTTCCTGTTTTGAGTTAGTAGACTTTGGGCAAAGATAAATGACTTATAAAAGTTCCCTGTTTTTACTGTTATTATAGAAAACCTATCCAGACACATGCACCTAGCACAAATATAATAAAAATTATGATAATTTTGATAAATTTTATAAACATGTATTTGTACAGTATATATGTATAAAAGTATAAATGTATATGTGATAGAGTTCATAGTAAAAATGTGATCACCTTTACAGAAACAACTTAAAGACAGAATAGAAATTAAAATAAAGGTAAGCAGTATAGAATGATGGGAGTGTAGGGAGCTCTAGTAGACTAGGTGGATTTATCTTGCTGATAAAATGCTTTGAGGGAAGACTTGCATTAAATGAGGGAAAAAGACAGAAGGTCGTATAAGTGGAATCCTACTTATGTAGCATTTTGGCTTCTGTTGTTGGCATAAAGCATTTCAAATTCATTCATATCAAGTGTATCAGTAATTAATTATCTATGATTGCTGGGTTGTTTTCCATTGAGCAGAGATTTTGCACTTATTTTCATTCCATAATCATGGACACGGGTTATTTGTTCTTTGGGTAATTATGAATAAAGCTACCATAAATGATCATACAGGTATTTGGGTGAACACAAGTTTTCTTTTTATTTGGGCAATCTCCTATGAGTGGAATTGCTGGGAAATATACTAAGTGTAGGTTTAACTTTATAAGAAACTGCCATACTGATGCAGTTTTGGAGTGGTGGGGGTCTGGAGCTGACAGCCAAGAAAGAATTCTTGAGATGTCTTTGGTGCAAAAGGGAGATTTTTTTTAATATATGAAATTTATTGTCAAATTGGTTTCCATACAACACCTACTGCTCATCCCAAAAGATGCCCTCTTCAATACCCATCACCCCCCCTCCCCTCCCTCCCACCCCCCCCCATCAGCCCTCAGTTTGTTCTCATTTTTTAAGAGAAAAGGGAGATTTTTATTAAGCCTGGTGATAGGATCTGTGGGCAGAAAGAGCTGCACTGGAGTTGTGAGGAGTGACTGATTACACGGTATGGAGTTGGGGGAGGTAAGGCAAAAGGGAGGTTTCCAGAAGGACTCTCATATGCCAAAGAAGACTCATAAGATACTGGAAGCCTAGCTATTTTTCAAGCTAATATTGGTTTTTCTCTAACAAAACATTAAAATTAAGACAGTAAGGAGTTCCTAGAGGAATGGTTTACTCTGCCTATTTCAAGTATTTGTCAATGGGCTACAGTTATAAGGAAATTTAATATTATTTACCATTTCCTTCTTACCATTGTTCCCCACATCACTATGGAGAGGAAAGGGATGTTAAGCTCCAGGAAACTGAGTCTATGGGTTTCTGGAGGTTAGGCTACTGATAAGATTGCCTTTTTCTTGTAATTTACTAAGACATTTGTAAACTGATAGAGACTCATGTCCTACATGATTGTGATCTCTATCAGTTAGCCATTGGTTTTTCCCTTTCCTTTGTTCTTGGGCAGCCAGGAGTGTCTGAGGAATATCATACATATCCCTCTGGGAGGAGATGATAGGGGGTTGTGGGGTGTTAGTTTGTCTTATGCTCCCTCATCAGTACTATTCAATGTGACTGTACCCTTTTGCATAGTCGCCAGCCGTATATGAGAATTCTAGTTCCTCTTTGTATTTTTCAGCTCTTATAGTTTCAATTTTTATTTTAGCCATCCTAATAATTATATAGTAGTATCTCATTGGATTTTCAGTTGCATTTCCAGAATGACTAATGACATTAAGCATCCTTTCATGTCCTATCTTTTTTTTTTTTTTTTCATGTCCTATCTTTGACCTTGTTTGGTGAAGGATATCTTTAAGTCCTTACCCATTTTTATTTAAGTTCTTTCTTATTAGTGAAATTTGAGAGCTAGTTATATTCTGACATTTTTTACCCAATAGGTTAATTGTAAGTATTTTCTCTCAGTCTTTAATTTTTCCTTTACTTCTTTTAACAGTGTCTTTCATGAAGTCCTGTTCGTTTTTTTTTTTTTTTTCTTTTTTTTAATGGTCAATCCTTTTGTTGTTCTAAGTCTGTTGATGAATTATTTATTTATTTCTATTAATTATTTGTTTCTATTATTTCTGTTAGTTTCTTATAATTTCTGTATCTTTCTACTGAAATTTCCCATGCATGTTGCCCACTTTTTACACTAAAGTATCTAACAAATTAACCATAGCTATTTAATATTCCTTACTGATAATTCCAACTTCTGGCTGGTATCTGAGACTGATGCCATCACTTGATTTGTTTCTTGAGAATGTGCTGCTTTGGCTTGTTTATTTCAGTACCTCAATTTCTTTGTTGAAAGCTGATGTCTTGCATAGAGCAGTGGAGAATGGTGGTAAATCGTAATTATTTCT
This sequence comes from Herpailurus yagouaroundi, assembly GCF_014898765.1. Classification (NCBI taxonomy): domain Eukaryota; kingdom Metazoa; phylum Chordata; class Mammalia; order Carnivora; family Felidae; genus Herpailurus; species Herpailurus yagouaroundi. Next base: position 7,756,507 of record NW_024412440.1, read on the forward strand.
GTGGACATCCCTCATTTATGGTAGTTATTTAGTGTGGGTTGTTCATTCATTCAGGAATCAGGAGTTGAGTTGACTTTAGGATTTGTTGTTTCTATGGTCCTTATCAGTTCCTCCACAGCCTTGTATTCCTCTAAAGTCACCTTGTGCTTAGAATGGGGGCTGGTTTGCCAGAGAGCTTCTCACAATGTCTACCCCACCCTTAGCATAAGGTCTTCCCTTTTGTCCCTGATCCTTAGAAAGCTGCTTTCTCCATGCTTCTGGCCCATCCCAGTAGAAAACTGCCATTTCCTGTTACTGGACACTAGCTGGACTGATAATGGTGGTGGTGCACAGGAATGGGAGAGCCACTGTCTGTTATTCTGGTTTATCACCCATTTTAGGTGTGCTGTGTTCAAGTATCCAAGGTGTCTGGCTTCTTATTCACCCTGTCCCTTGCCCAGAAGTAGGAGTCCTATATTGATCTGGGTCCAGGATATTTTCTTCCCTCTCCCTTTAACTGAAATGCAGTTTTTTTCTTGGCCTTTGTCCCAATGTTGACTGAATTTGCTATTTTCCCATCAATTGAAGACTTTGAGTAGAGATAACAGAGGAGGATCTGGGCCAGGAGCTTCTGTCTCCCACTGCGTCTGTGGCTCATTTCTCCCCACAAATGAACAACATGAGGAAGACTTTTCTGGTCCCCTGCTATGCCCTGGATCATTCTCATAACCACTCAATTAGTTCACTGGGTAAGAATCTGAAAGTCACTGTGAATTCCCACTGTGAGTACAGTTCCCGTGGGTTCTATTTCCTCACAGTAGCCACCGTCAGGCTTTGGAAATTCTTTAACTAGACTAGCAGAATCGCCATCTGTTTATTGTCTGCCCCAAGTAATCAAGTGTTTGCTTCTTGTCCCTTTTTGGTGTCTTTGCTTTGATTTCGAGTTAGTTGGATGTCTTACAACCTCAGTGGTTTGTTGTATTTAATAAAAGTTATAATTTTATAGATTATCAGATTTTGTTGTTACTGTAAAGATGAGAATAATGTACTTCCCGCCTTTCTAAATCTGTACTAATTTAACAAATTAACCACAAACATGGGGTCTTAAAAAAAAAAAAAAGCCAGCATTTTTTTTTTTCTCTCCTAGTGCTAGAGAGAAGAAATCCAAAATCAAAGTGTCAGCTTGGTCATGCTCTCTCTGCAGTTTCTAGGGGAAAACCCTTTCTTGTCTTTTCCAGGTTTCTGTAGTCCTGGTGTTCCTTGGTTTATTTCTTCCCCCATCTCCACATGGCTTTCACTTTGTGTCTCTCTGCGTCCGGTCTTCTTTTTTTTTAAAGATATCAGTCATTGGATTTAGGGTCCAACCTAAATCCAGGATGATATCTCAAGATTTATAATTACATTTGCAAAGATACCCAATTTTTAAAAAGGTCATATTGTGAGGTCTAGGGGGCATGAATTTAGGGAAGACACTAGCCAACACACTACATCATTATAAGCACAAGCTTGAACTAGGTACTGAATATTAGTAAGTGATTATAACTTCTTCATAACATAAGAATTTATATGTTTAAGACTAATTAGTTACACAATTAAGTTCTTTATGCTAGAAATATCTGATGCTACCTTATTTTTTAAATTTATTCAAACAATATGTGTTAAGGAAGTATGACATGGGAGACCCAATAGTAATAAACAGCAGACACAACAATATATATACTGCTCATTTTGCTAGTGGTAAACAAAACAGACAAAATCTCTGCTCTCATACAACTTGGTTTGTCTCCAAAAAAAAATCTGTTTCTCTTATCAAATTACATTTATTTTCTGGAGCTTTGTTTAAAATGTAATATGATTCAGTGATCTTTCTTTTCCAGGGAAGCTCTATCTTTTCACAATCAGCATATAAAAACATTAGTCTTTCTCAATTTTTTTGTTCTGATTTTAGAAGTGGGTTATACTGACTTCAATTACTTAACAGAGTGATATAATTAAACTTTGTTTTCATCTTTATACAGACTACTACAAGATATATTATGCTGAAACCTCTAAAGAGAAAGGCATACCTTAATCTGCAATGGTATATATATACACAAATAAAGACAAATTAGTTGGTTGACATGTGGAATATTAATGAAATATTGCTCTTGGCATTTTGACTATGAATAAATTTCATCAAAACCACAATGCTTTAAATAAGCCTAGTGTGCAATACCTAAAGCAAGTATTATATATAAAAACATTCAATTCATTTAAAACATGGTAATGTTTATACAAAACAAACCTGTTAAAGTATAATTATTTCCTCACCCATAATTCATATTTCTTACAGTAGTGAAAATTCAGAGGAAGAATTAATATATTAAATTTATGAATAAAATAAAACCATGTGTCAATGTGAGGTATGAATCACATGACTGACTTCTAAAAGGACTTTAATTTCCAGATTCATGATTTTTAGGTTTTAAAATACCTTATTCCATGTGGTGGCTAATATATGCCTTTGTCTCTACTTTTTTCTACTTAAGATCAGCATTTTATTTCTTTTTTAAATTTTTTCTTTTAATTTTAATTCCAGTATACTTAACATACAATGTTCTATTAGTTCCAAGTGTACAATGTAGTGATTCAACAATTCTATACATCACTCAGTGCTCATCACAAGTGTACTCCTTAATCCCTATAATCTATTTCACCCATTCCTCTATTACCACCCCACAACAGAATCAGCCTTTGAAAGCATAAAATAACTGGCTGTACTATTTAAGGACTACTTTCTTCTCCATTGGTATGGAGAAGGAATCCCATAAATAGTCACCATCATATGGAACTGGATTTTCCTCCTGTATCCCTAGAGATGGTTAACTAAGCCCTCTTAATGCTATCAGTGCTGCTTTTGTAACAGCTGTGGTAAATAATTCAAACTCCAAAGGACAAAAGTGTATCTCTTCTTTAAACTATAAAGATACTGTCAATTATATTTCATAATGTTTAAATTATCTGCACAGACTGTAATGGCGTGAAGAATTGCGGATATATTATCTTCGAATCTTTTCATTTGCTCTCACATTATCTACCACACAGCTACTAAGGTTTTGTCAGAACTGGCTATTAGAGAGTAACTTGGTCACCAGCAGGGTATTTAGACCCCCTTTTAATATCCTTGGCAAAATAATTTTGTCATACAAAATACCTGAGGGTGTTTTAGGTCTTAAATAGTAGCCTTGAAGATATGTTTTTATATCAAAACTCTGATCTAAATTCTTGATCCAAAATCCAATTAAACCAACTGCTTTTGACTCTAGGTTAAAAAATGTACACTTGTACACTGTCATATTTTAGGACAGTAAGTTACACTGTACTTCAGTGTATTCCTGAAGACAGATAAAAAAGCTTTTGAACTTTGTACTCTTCATGTAGCCTTTGGCCAGCATATTAACATTAAAAATTCCAAAAAAGATGGCACAAAAATTTGTTCTTGAGAAGGCTGAGAAGGATAAGTCCAACCACACGAATAATTTCTGTGGAGATTTGTAGTAACTTTTTTGAACAAATCAAAGGAAATGCCTGGTCACAATCACCTATTACCAGGAAACTAAAATATTAATTATTATATATTCAAAAGTTAGGAGATCATTCAATAATAAATCTCTCAATGAGAGAACAGCCTTAGCCAATGTTGATCATCAATCATATGTTGCTCTCTTCCCTTAGATACAGAAGGTCCAGAGTGAGGTGATCATTCGTCTTACACGTTATCACACAAACAGTCATAATACTGCACTTAACATGATAATGAAAATGAAAAATCAGTAATTAATTTCCTGGTCACTTCTACAGGCCCAGTGATTAGATTGTATCCAGCTCACTTCTGGGGCTAGGTTATCCTAGTTTAATTGAATAAATTTGAATAGGAAACTAGTTAGCAAATATGGAGAGTAGTATGTGAAGATAAAGCACTCAGTAAAAAGTAAGATGACGTTTCATCCCCTTTACCTTTCTTGTCCTTAAGGCAACCACTGTTATAGTTACACACTTACAAGCACACACACTCACATAGTAAGACACCATTTTTTAAAGTTTATTCATGTTGAGAGAGAGAGAGACAGACAGACAGACAGACAGACAATCCCAAGCAGGCTCTGCACAGCAAGACACCATTTCAAGCACAAACTGGGGCACATTCAATACACTTTCTGAAATTATCTCTTTTCTTAATATAATGTAAAGATTGTAATATATTTTGAGGATTGTTCTTTTTATTAGAATATTGCCTACGTACGTCTAGCTCACATTTTTAATAACTACATAGTATTCTCTTGCCTGAATTCACAGAACTTGATTAAATCAATCCACTAGTAATGCATATCCAGGTAGTTTGTAGAAATGTGCTACTATAAACAGTGCTGAAATTAATCTTCAGGTTTATAAATAGAATACTTTTGTGAGTATGAAACTAAAATACATTTTTGGAAGAGAAAATAGACCAAAACATGCGAACATTTAAAAGTTTGAGAGATATTACTAATTTTCTTATAAAGATAATGTGTAATTTACAGTCCCAAAATATGACCATGAATGTGATTTCTTATCCAACATAGGATATTGTCAACATTTTTTATCTTTGCCAATGTTACATTATTATGGTATTGTTTTCTTTTTTTTTTTTAATTTTTTTTCTTTTTTTTCAACGTTTATTTATTTTTGGGACAGAGAGAGACAGAGCATGAACGGGGGAGGGGAAGAGAGAGAGGGAGACACAGAATCAGAAACAGGTTCCAGGCTCTGAGCCATCAGCCCAGAGCCCGACGCGGGGCTCGAACTCACGGACCGCAAGATCGTGACCTGGCTGAAGTCGGACGCTTAACCGACTGTGCCACCCAGGCGCCCCTATGGTATTGTTTTCTATTTATTTTATTTACAAGTGATAGGGACATATTTTACATATTTAAAAGCCATTTGAAGAACTTTAATTTCTGGCTGTAGACTAATTTATATAAGACAGACTCTTAAAAAAGCTAGCAAAAGTATTTAAAGTGCTATGTGTGGAGGCATGAGATCTACCAAAACAATGAGGACTCAGGGAATGAAGAGACATGAGCCAAACATTTTTCTACATGAGGCATGTGTCAAAGCAGCACAGAGTCTAAACAGCTAAGCAGACCTTTCATTAGTCTCCAAGGTCAGGAAGAAAGAAATCAATTTCAGATTCTGCACTGGTGGAAGGGACATGGCAAATGCTCCAGACTTTTGGATGTGACCAGTTACACGCCAGGAGTAATGATGCATCAGAGCCTTCACAGATGAAGCAGAGTTCCAAGGAGGCTCCATCCCTGATTGGAATAAGCCACAGTTGCCTCTGGAGAAAGTTGTTATTCAGAGCCACAAATTATTTCCACTTGTCTTTCATACAAAATTTGGCATTTAGTAAAAAGTTTATAGTCCTACTATAAATCAAGTTCAAATTACTAGCAAAAAAAAAAAAAAATTAGAGATGGTGGAACTGACCCTCTACTGGAGGGTCTTATGTTACATGTATTAATTGGACCAAGAACTAATTAGACAAAGAACAGTGTATAATGTGTTCAAAACAATGGGTGACAAGATGGAGACTTTCATTAGTGGAATTGGAATCTAGAAAAACACAAATTCAGAAAATCTTGTATTATAGTTAAAATGAATGTGATGAATCCAAATATACAGATTTGGAAAGATCTCACACACGCTGCTCAAAAAAAAAAAAAAAAAAAGAAATAAAACTTATTTACAGTAAAAACCTAGACAACATTATTATATGTCTTGGGCCAGTATATGCATTATAAAAGTAAATGTGTAGAAATAGGTCTGTAAGAACATACACACTATTAGCCATTAATGATAGCAAGTACAGGGAGGGGCCTTCAGCTGATAACCGTCCCCTTATCTATATTATTGATTTATTTACAAAGTGAATGTATTTGCTTATCAAAATATGATTAAAGAGTAATTGCTGTACTAGAGAAACCCTTGAATACAGGCTCCTTGTACCTTTATTCGGTGGGTGCTTTTCCTTCATCAATAACAAGAAAATTAACTATAAATGAGGTCAGGTGTTGGTCATTTTCTCAATTCTCATATATCCATAAAGAAAGATCCATGAGGTGAGAAAGGCTTGTTAAGTTTTATACCTATGGTTCTAGGAGAAGTCCTTTTTCCAAAAACGACTTGCTGATTTAAATAGAATTAATGAGACTATAAATTTTCCAGAAAATGGAGGCTGTAGAAGACACAGAAAAGGAGCAGTTACTTTCAAATACTTTAGTAGCATGCCTGTGATAGAGATCTTTGGTATTTAAAAACTAGGTTTCCATATAATCATATGGGAGTCAAATTTGAACAAAGAAAGAAATGCATGGCAGCAAGTGCCCTGAAGAGTACAGCAGCCTAGGAAAACAAAATGTTTAAATTCTGGGCATTTATCTGCTTTTGACTCTATTTCCAGACTTTGGGCAAGAAAAGTAACCATTCTGCCATTTGTTCACTCGTTTATGAAAAGAAAGCTGACTTGTGCTAATTGAGAAAAAGTGGAATTTGGAACTGAGAGGGAGAAACTTGGTAAAATAATAGCAGGGCTATAATCTGCTTTGTTACTTTGTTATACGTAACAAAACAGATAGAAGAGCTTGGCCTGTATCTCTTCTACTGACAGTGAGATTTTGATATGGAGTTTGTGGACCCAGCTTTTTACTTTTCCTGCTATGTTCTAATATCAAGAGATCTTGTGTAGATATCTAATATCTAATGTCTTGTGTAGAACTAATGTGATAAACCTGTGTGTTGAGGAAACTTGTCTCAAGAAATATTCTAGGCCCACATTTTCCAAAGGATATATTGTCAGATACCTGTACCTGAAAGTGTAATTAAAAGACAAAGTAGGAAGGAATCTCTTTTAAAATGAATTTAGAAGGATGCCTGGATGGCTCAGTCAGTTAAGTGTCCGATTTAGGCTCAGGTCATGAGCTCTGAGTTTGAGCCCCATGTTGGGCTCTGTGCTGATGGCTCAGATCCTGGAGCCTGCTTGGGATTCTGTGTCTCCCTCTCTCTCTGCTCCTCCCTGCGCTCTCTCTCTCTCTCTCTCTCTCTCTCTGAAAAATAAGTAAACAATAAAAAATTGTTTTAATGGCCCTTCATAAACATTTCCCTTTTCAGGAACCCTAATACATGATCATAGAAAAGTCCCTAGAAGTACTTATACATAGAACATCCACTCATTTGTGTGTGGTCAGTCATTTTCTAAACATTTTAACAACTGGCATTTTCTAATTAACTTCTGTTGATATGTAATCTGCAAACCTAGTACTTCACAAAAAGTACTTTGTGAAATATTTTCCTAGCATGAGGCATGAGAATGCTGTAAATTGAGCTGCACATGGTCGAATAGTCTATTCCAAGTCATTCTGAGACCCCCAAGTTACCCTGAATTCTGAAACTGTGTGCATACAGAAGACAGGACCTAAGAATCTATTTATTAATTCAATCCGTAAACATAAATTGAAGGAAAAAATTAAAAATAATAATTCCTCTCTTGCAGAAACTCACACTTTCCTGTAGGAAAAAAAATATATATAAGCAAACAACTGCAAACATGAAAATGGTTAAAGTGTGAAAACTCATAATTTCTCCTGAAGCATTTGAACAATCCTTGTTCCCAGAAGTTGTTCTTCCCCACCTCACTCTTGTATTTGACATTGACCTCTAACCGTTCTTCTTCACCCCTCTAGATAAATCCAGACTGCCCAAATATTGCCCACTAATTCTCAAGATCAATTCCTCTATTCTCAATTAAGCCCAGACTCCAAACAGTGGAGTCTGGTTTCACCAGAACCATCTATTTTATCCCATTTCCAGAATGCTGTACTTCAGCTGACAGCTCTAGGGTTAAACTTTAGATAGCTTTCTGCTGCTAACCACTGCCCCCTCCGCCCCCCACCACCAAAACAAAAACAAAGACGATTTCATGCTCTTTTCTCAAGTTAGATGTTCCTCTGGAACTTTTCATGTTCAGCATCGAGAATAAAAGCTTATGCTAAGGGTGCTCTGGTTGATTTTCTTCCATTAATGCTAGCAACATACTGGGTTATCAGGATACAATGAAAAGACAGACATCTAATCCTATCTTGGGGAATTGAAGGTTTTGCCAGAAAGATTTTTGAGCATAACATTGAAAAGGAGCTAGAACTTTGACAGTTAGAACTGTTCTCAGTGCTGGTTTTTGGAAGGAGGATATATTCTAATTATTAAAATATTTTATTTGAGAGAGAGAGTGCAAGAGGGAGAGAGAGCTGGGGCCCCCCCCCCCCCCCCAGAGAATCCCAAATGGGCTCCAGGCTCAGTGCAGAGCCTGATGTGGGACTTGATCCCATGACCCTGGGCTCATGATCTGAGCTGAAATCAAGAGTCAGATACTCAACCAACTGAGCCACCCAGGCATCTCGTAACTATTTTAGATGCTTTAATTAATTTTTACAACATCTCTCTGAGGTAGATTTCTTAGAAAAAGAAATGTAGGCATTCTAAGTTCAAGTAACTTGTCTGAAGTCACACAAGAAGTAAAAAGTCACAGGAATAGTAAACAGCAGAACTTATCTTGGGTTTCTTGTGATGATTAAACAAGACAGTGCAATACATATAAAAACTTATCAATAAAATATATTTATCATTATAAGTTATAAGAATCCAATGGGATATATTACTATCAATAAATTGATTCAAACACAAGATATAGATAATAAAGATAAAATAATTTTTGTTGCCTATATATTCAAAGTGGTCTATTTCTAGAAGGTGAATTTAGCCAAATCTAGTATTCCAAGTAATATTTTAAAATAATAGGTGATACCAGTACAACCTAATATCAAAAGCATATTCTCTGTGTCAGTACTAGCCCTAGAAAATATTTTGAACTGTATGAGACTCAAGGTTTTTTTTTTTCTTTGCAATCTGGTGATAACAATTACACCAATTGCATTGGATCATCAGGAAGAAACACCTGAATATATAGTACTGAATATATATTCAGAAACACCTGAATATATAGTTGTATTATGTAAGTACTAGTTATGATGATAATTGTTTTCAGTAAAATACTAATTGTAGATAGTCTACTCATCTCTGTATCATATGTTCCAAATGCTCTTTTCCATTTCAAGAAATCATTTTCACAAAGCAAGTGTCTCCTTTAATATGTTCAGTAAAAGAAACATTTGATTGGGCGCTCTAGGGGCAATCCAAAATGCCTGTAAGTAGTTCTATAAGGTTAACATTCATCCTGTGTCTCTTGTGCATCAAATCCTGAGATCTTGATGAAAGCATTTACAAATGCATATATAATGAAGGAAATTCAACACTATTAGTTTCAAAAGTAATCAAAACATTTAGCATCATCATTATTTTCATATATCAAAGACCAATTTTATTTCTGTGACATATGGCTTCTAAAAGGTTTATAACTATCAATAATGAAGTGTTGAAGATTTTATAATTGATTTATATATTATTCAATACATTATATATATATTATGTATAAAAATATTCAATTCCATCTAAAATGTGGTGACGTTTATACCAAGCAAATCTATTAAAGTATATTACATATAATGAAAAATGAGAAACGACTTAAATACCCCAAAGATGGTTAAATAAATTTTGGGTCAAAGATCAAATTCTATATAATCCTGAAATTAATTTTTCAGATGATTATTTAATGCCGTGTAGAAGAAATCAATGATGAACTTCATGTGGATGTTGAGGAACAGAGAGTTAACATAAGTAATTCCTAACTTATGGATTCACAAATGAAATGGATTTGGGGTTGGAGGTCAAGAGTTCTATTCTAGACATGTAGGCGTAGCTAAATGCATTACTCAGGATCTAAAGAAAAGATCTACCCTGGGGAGAAAATTCATGTCATACAGATAATAACTACAACTATAGGCATGGATGAGAAAATATAGGAAAGCAGGCTTCCAGGCACCATGAGAAGAAGTCCAAGAAAGCTTAAAGAACCTTAATTTATGGATATGTTGAAGAGTGAAGAATGTTTATTTTTATTAACTTGGTATGTTATTATTCACAAAATAAAATGTAAATAGTCTACTGAATATTTATCTACAAGTACTATGGAGTCTTCCCCTTGCCCCTGCCTGGCATGAGTTTAATAGTTTGCCTTAAATGGGATTGGGAACTTGTTGATATATACTGACATATATTTCATATAGGCCTTTAACACCTTCTTCTCCAAGCATGGCAGTGTTCTAGGTGACATGGAAAGACATAAGGAAGTCCATGCTACATTCCAGAGGTCTCTAATTCTCTATATGTCTTAGATTGTTTGAAACTCCTTGCCCAGGACTGGTTGCTCATGTTCCACATCTATTTTATACACAGACTCTTCATCTGTGCTGAACCCATGGATTGAAGCTCCACTTGAATTGTCTACCTGACTTTTGTTGTTTTTGTTTCCCCTAGACACTCATTTTCCAGAACAAATGATCTCCTTTTTCTAAAGGGAGCTTCTGTTATCAAAAATTCATTTTTTAAAAAAATATCGATCTTTCTAAAAATTAAAAACTGAAGACAAAGCATTGGGACTTTTTAAAAAACTATTGAAGGCAGGGAGGAGAAAGGAAGAGAAAGATCCCTTGTTGATGCAGACTGCCCTCAAATCACTCTGTATTCATTCTTCTCAATTCAGATATAGTCTTGGTTTCTCCTGAGACTTAATTAAGCTATGAGCTCCCTCTGGCTGCCACCTCCCGTATTTTCACCACGCTTCATTGCTCTAAGAAGCACAGAGTTTTCTGGCTGTCCCTCCTTACTTTCTTTTCATTCCACTCTCCAAGAAATCTTAAACATTCATGGTTATTTCTAAGGATTTTTTTTAACCACTAATTTCAGGAGAAGAGGCAGTAAAAAAGTAAAGGCACATTGGGGAGATGTTATAAAAATATAAAATAATAACATCATTTTTTGTGTGTCCTTTTTCTCCCTTAGTAATGAACCTCTTGCTTTTATTTTGTAAAGAGGATGTACCCATTCACTGCATTCCATTTACTCTTTGGGCTGGTGACATTTATTTGTTTTTTCACTCTGCTATATCTCCTTATCCTCTGTAGGATTAGACCATTTAAAGTGGAAAACAGATATCACCAGCTATGTTTAATTGAGTGCTTACTATGTGCTATACACATAAGAACTTTATGTGTGTCAACTAATTTCATTTTCATAAGAAACAAATCATGAAAAAAGGAAATTTAGGCCCAGATTAAATTGCTCCCATTCATACAATTGCAGTGATAATATCAGAATTCACCTCCTAGCCTCTGACACCAGTGACCAGAGGCGAACAACTATCTGCTGTTGCAAAAGCAATGACAGGCAGTAAAATTTGGTGATCAGCTCGCATGGTGGGCTCATGTGAGGCTAAATGTCATTTCAGAGTAAATTATAGCCAACATTTCCAGTATATTTCTCAGAATGCTTTCCCATGGGCTATAATAGGTATTACAAGGGGAAAAGAATTGCCTTGTCAAATAAGTTTGAAAAACATGGGATTAATAAATACTAAGCAGTATGTTCTCAGGGTTTTTTTTTAACACGTTTAATATGATAAAGTGCACTGTGACTCTAGCCATGGGATACTTTATATGTTGTTTTCTAAATGTATTTGACAATGGAACACATTTTTGGAAGAACATATATTTAGTAAGAGTTCAGGCAGAAACACATTTTTGGAAGAACATATATTTAGTAAGACTTCAGACAGCTATTTTCAAATTGTTTCCTTTATATCTCAAGAGACTACTGCTTCACCCTGGAATAAATACTTTTTAAAATAATTTCTTGGGGCACCTGGGTGGCTCAGTTGGTTAGGCGTCCAATTCTTGATTTTGGCTCAGGTCATGATCTCATGGCTCATGAGATTGAGCCTTGCATCAGGCTCTGCACTGACAGTGAGGAGCCTGCTTGGTATTCTCTCTGTTCCTCTCTCTGCCCCTCCCCCTCCCACTGTGTGCTTGCTCTCTCTCTAACTAAACATATAAACATTTTTTAAAAAGTTTAAAATCATCTCTTCACATCAAGAAATTTGATCCAAGATTTGAGAATTGAGTTAGCTGAATAAGAAACAAACAAACAAACAGACAGACAAAACATTGCTGTTAACACTTCTTATCTTCACACTATATATGGCAGGAGTGTCTTAGGGTAATTTTAGCTGCTATAACATGTAGGCTCTAATACATCAGATAAAAGTATTCCTTGCTATGTCAGAGGTCAAAGCATTGCCCCACATGGGCAGATAGCTCCTTCCATTTGGTGATTCAGATGCCAGGTTTCTTCTATGTAGGGTCACATCTAATTTAAATATAGCTTACAAAAAGATGAGTAAACAAAAAGTGAGGAATAAACACTAGTTTCTTTTTTTATTTTTATTGATGTATTTATTTTTTAATATGAAATTTATTGCCAAATTGGTTTCCATGCAACCCTCAGTGCTCATCCCAACAGGTACCCTCCTCAATACCCATCACTCACCCTCCCCTCCCTCCCACCCCCCATCAACCCTCAGTTTGTTATCAGTTTTTAAGAGTCTCTTAAGTTTTGGCTCCCTCCCTCTCTAACTTTTTGTTTTGTTTTTCCTTCCCCTCCCCCTTGGTCTTCTGTTAAGTTTCTCAGGATCCTCATAAGAGTGAAAACATATGGTATCTGTCTTTCTCTGTATGACTTGTTTCACTTAGTATAACACTCTCCAGTTCCATCCATGTTGCTACAAAAGGCCATATTTCATTCTTTCTCATTGCCACTTAGTATTCCATTTTGTATATAAGCCACAATTTCTTTATCCATTCACCAGTTGATGGACATTTAGGCTCTTTCCATAATTTGGCTATTGTTGAGAGTGCTGCTATAAACATTGGGGTACAAATGCCCCAATGCATCAGCACTCCTTTATCCCTTGGGGAAATTCCTAGCAGTGCTATTCCTGGGTCATAGAGCAGACCTATTTTTAATTTTTTGAGGAACCTCCACACTGTTTTCCAGAGTGGCTGCACCAGTTTGCATTCCCACCAGCAGTGCAAGAGGGTTCCCCTTTCTTTGCATCCTTGCCAATATCTGTTGTTTCCAGAGTTGTTAATTTTAGCCACACTGACCAGCGTGGGGTGGTATCTCATTGTGGTTTTGATTTGTATTTCCCTGATGAGGAGTGACGTTGAGCATCTTTTCATGTGCCTGTTGGCCATCTGGATGTCTTCTTTAGAGAAGTGTCTATTCATGTTTTCTGCCCATTTCTTCACTGGATTATTTGTTTTTCGGGTGTGGAGTTTGGTGAGCTCTTTATAGATTTTGGATACTAGCCCTTTGTCTGATATGCCATTTGTAAATATCTTTTCCCATTCCATTGGTTGCCTTTTAGTTTTGTTGATTGTTTCCTTTGCAGTGCAGAAGCTTTTTATCTTGATGAGGTCCCAATAATTCATTTTTGCTTTTAATTCCCTTGCCTTTGGGGATAACACTAGTTTTTTAAAACCTGGGGCTGGAAATAACACCTATCACTTCTGTTTATATTTTAAGGGCAAAGAAAAATCAGTTGTGTGCCCACTCCTAGATGCACAAAGACTGGGAAATGTACTGTCTAGGAAGCTACTTTTCTGGGATATTTCTCTAATACATAAGTGGATATGTAGAACTGGGGTTATTGTTAGTCATCTCTAATGCAAGGATTGCAACAATGACTAATATTGCTTCAATTTCTGTACTCTTGTTGAGCATAAATGGTTCCTATAGTGGTGCAGCAATTCTTAAGATTGATTTAATAAAATTTTCAAATTCTTGCCACATATAAAATGACCCATAATTATCACTACTGCAATATTTTTGTTAATAATGGATTGCTGAAAGGTCATTTCCACTGTATAGGATTTTCTGTATGTATATATGTGTGATATATATTCCACCCATTATCTTTGACTGTTTCTCAAAAATTTCTTCACTCTTTCAAACTTATTTTACACTTTTTAGATATTGGTGATACTCTATTTCTAGAGGTTACTGGTGACATCAAATTAGTACGTGACATGATAACATTCAGTAGAACATATATAACTGATCACCAATTGGGGTAGAGTGGAAATTAGAATGAATAGGTAAGAACTTTGAACCAGTCCCATAAAGTCAGAGGTAAGGAAACAGACTAAGGAATATCTAGGGCTGGACCAGCCATAGGTTTCCCTCAAAATATCTATCCAAAGAGTAAGATTCAACTTCTGGATAAATAGTTGAAATAAGAGTTCAACATAACCAAAATAATTTCCTCGTCAAACTTTCACATACCAACCTGTCCTTTCTTTTCATGTAAGTTAGGACATGTTGTGGGTTAGCCAAGTTCAGGGTCCTATTTAGCTTGTCATCATTATACCTAGCACCTGGCATAGAGTGGCTCACATAAAATAGAAGCTTAATAAATATTCATTGAAATATGTGAATTATGAATAAATGAATGAGTGGATATGTTAACTTTGCAATGTAGTTGGCAAACAGAGCACACAACCAAAAATCTGAAGAAAGCTGCATTCATTGTCCCAAGGAGAAGGATGGTCAGAGTAACTGACTTCATCTCACATTGTCTTTAACTTAAATAACAGTGGATTGGGGTGCTTGGGTGGCTCAGTTGGTTAAGCATCCGACTTTTGATTTCGGCTTAGGTCATGATCTCACAGTTTGTGAGTTCTAGCCCCACATCAAACTCCATACTGATAGCATGTAGCCGGCTTGAGATTCTCTCTCTACCTCTATCTCTGCCCCTCCCCTGCCCATGTTATCTCTCTCTTAAGATAAATAAGTAAAACTATTAAAAGAACTTAAATAAAAGTGGAGTTATATTTGTCTTATTTAAAGTTACATTTACAGAATTTAATAGTTTGAAGTACATAAAACCTATTCCTTAAATAAATTCTGCATTGAAGTCAAAGCTTCCTACCCAGTCCTGAGACCATGGGTTAGTTTCTGTTCTCTGAGACAGTGTTTGAAGGAGTCTACTCCTGGCTTCTAATCTGGAGACAGAAGTCTAACACTAAAATGGCAAAGAGAAAAAGAAGAAGGATTAAGGAAGAGACTCTAAAACACTGTTGTGCATCAGAAAGAGAAGAACTAAGACCCAAGACTTTGAAGCAATGATCAGAACCTGGGACTCAGTTCTAGAGTCACGCTGGCCTCAGATTTGGCTTGATGCTCAGGCCCAAAGTGTAGAATTGAGACTGTTGAAGTTCTTACTAGTACAGGTCAAAATTGACCATAGGATCTGAGAGTGAAACTGAGCCTGATTATAAGTATCAAATAGTCTTTGGTTATTGGCCTTTAATCTTAAATGTCATAAACAGTTATAGACAGTGCCAAAAAAGTATTAGTCATTTAAATTACTTTATTGAGATGTAGGCCCAACTATTTAATACATTTTATTTTGGGAGTAGTGTTTTGGTTCAGAACATATTGTCTCCTCAGATGCTAGTGCTGATGGATGTGTGTGAACATGGGTGCTAAAAATGCTTCCATGGGGCTTCTTTAAGCAAACGATAAATTGGGATGCAAGTCTAGAAATGCAAAGGAATAAAAATATGAAATTAAAAATTATTACATGGAAGGTAGAAAAGAAGATGGATGTAATGCAAAGATTTTTTGCACAAAATTATTGATTACGACTAGTCTAGAGAAGACGGTTAGTACTGCCATCTCCATGGGGTGGAGGCAAGAACTACATCAACAGTCCAGGTTAGAGTACACAGTTTAGAAATGATGTGCCTGCACTTTTGTTCTCAGGCTAAATTAACACCTTAAAATTCACTCTCCAAAGACTGTTCTCTTACATAGGGAGGGAAAGACAGGAAGGGAGGACACATCAAAGCCAAAATGTCACTGTGATGTTGGACAAGTTATTTAACTTCTCGGAACTTCAAAATTCACATTAAATAAGGATTATTGGGATTTTGAGGGTGACTGATGAATATTTCCTCCCCTTAGCTCTGAACACAAGTATATATAAAAAGAAAAAAACTGCCTTCTTACCACGATAGACCTATTTAGACACTACAGGGCTTTTTGCCAAGTAAATTTACTAAAGACTCTGATGTCCTGGATTAGGCAGAGTGAAGCTAGCAATCATAGAAAATGCAGGACCAAGGGACAATAACTTGATTCCCGTAGACATGTGGCTGCTCTTAACCTTTGGCTGACGTTATAGAAATTCACATTAAAGTGAAGTCTTCAAATCTCCCAGTTTTGTATTCATAGTTACATTCTTATTTTGTCACATACAACTGTTTTGGGTAAAGATTTTTAAAGAACAGGTACCACATATCCATTATATCTTTTGATAGTGGCAGAAGTGATTGCACCCAAGATGCAAATCCATAAATGTTATCACATATAAAACTTTAATAATTTCATCTAAGTTTATTTTGTACTTGTACATGTGTTAATGAGGTATTTAACATCTTTTTTTTTTTTTTTGTCCTTGGTTAATGGAATTTAAAAGTCATTGATGCATCATAGTATCATTAGCCTCTAGGTGCTTGCTAGATCATTGCCCTATTGATGAAATCACCCTAGGACAAGGTCTCCGTAACTATACCTCATTGGACACCTACAGGAGAAGTCTGTCTTTTTCCAAATTCCAATACATAGCAGATTGTTTTATAACATGTCTCCTGCCTGTATCTCATTAAGGTTAAGTATTCTTTTATAACAAGTCAATTTTATAACATATTTTGGCTTATGTTGTAGCATATGAATAACTTTGCTGTTTGGCAATGAGTGTTTTCCATTCATGCAGTACATTTTGTCTTTTCTTAAAAATCCCTTATTTTGAAAAGTGAAATGCTACAAATTTGTCATTGCCTCGGCAATCACGTATTGATCTATTTGTTCTCTCTCTTTTCATTTTCTGTGAGTCCAAATTGCTTAAGTACTGAAAGCTCTCAAGGTAGTGACCCGAAATATTAACAGGTTACATTAGCTCATTAAGCAATAGAAACTGCTCTTATTCAAAGTCCATAGATGCTGACATTGCATTTATCTAAAAAATTATTAATGTTTTCATGGAAGTGTATAGTAGGAAAGACATTCTATACTTCCAGACTGAGAATTCTCTGGCTTATAACAATTTCACCCATTAGTTATTGCCTTTTCCTTGAAAAGTAAAGATTAATGATGCTAAAATGATACACTATAATACAATCAAGTTATACTTCTTTCTGACTCTACCTCAGATGTTGATGATCTGGCACTTTTTTTTTTTTTTTAGAAATAGCACAAGTTCATTTGAAGGAGAAAGACAACCCTTAAATAATAAGGCAATTATTATTTTAATCAATAGCAGTATTATATTTTAAATTAATCTTCAAAAGTCCCTGAAGCTAAAATTTCAAAAGTCATTAATCAATTAAGCAAAATAATACAGTCTTTCAAAGCAATCTATCTCCTGAAGGTTGCTCAAATTGTTTTCTGAGAATGAAATAAAAACTTAGCACATTTTCTTGACTTCATTTAAGTAATTTTATTTTTCTAATAAATGTGATTGCTCAATATGTAAAAATAACATTATGGTTTAAATATGAACATTCTAGTATATTTAAATAGTTCTACTTCAATCACAATAAAATTTTAAATCTGTAAAAACTGCTTTTGTTTATCAACATGAAGGACAAAGTGCTTAAAAACACTTGCTTTCTAAAACCTTTCTAGCAGAAACTTTGCTATGAATTCAGAGGAGAAAGAATGGAACATATCTTTGAAGTATCTGGGCCAAGTGGGTCACTTTGACACAGAGAAGCATTTTTGGTTACCAACCTACATGCAAAGCTTCAGGTAGGGCTTTTTCAAACACATATGTTTAATTTCCAAGACTCTAAACAATGTTTCTCAGCTATGCTAGTAATCAGACTATGATATTCCTATTAGAAACTAAAATATTGATAATGGGGCACAATCAAGGTCATACACCCTTTATTTTTTTGATATTTCCTTAATAATAATCTCCTTAATAATAATTTCCTTATATCTGCTGCTCAATCCAGGGTTAGTCCCTGCTTTCCTGGAATCTTACTTTTAGAGCTACTCATTGAAGCTCAAATCCTATGAAACATCTCACCCCCTTCCTACAAAGATGTACAATCCATAGTTTCTCATGGTGTTTTCTCTAGCTATAAATCTAATAAATGTTGTTTTATTATAGTTATATTCCTAGTAGTCTTTACCTGATGGAATCCGTCAAAATTCTTAAGACCCCTTCAGCTTGGAAAACACTAATAAAACCGTAAATGCCAAATATTTAGAAATAAAAGGGTAGTTTAACTTTCTGAAATGAAGTGAAGGAATGTGTATACGTGATAAACATCAAATTCATTCACTTGTCTTTTGAAACTAATCTAGGGTCATTAGATGCTACCTAGTAAGTTGCTAAGTACTCAGTTTTTTGCCTCCCCCAATTTAATTATTTAATATTGATAATAGAATATTTATATTATATGAGTTATATATAAATAATAAGTATTTATAATATAATAACTATTTAGGACATGTTTGTCCATGTTGTTGCTTTTTTGCTCTGGCTAAGGCTCCTGCGATGCCTTTGAATTCCTTTTCATAGCACACCACGTGAACTTACTCCCCTCAAAGAGCATATTTTTACTCCAAACCTTTTCCAACTATTTCCATATTTAAATATGGTAATGTTTACATTACCTTATTCTTCCAGAATATTCTTCACACAAATTGATTGAGTTGATGTTTCCATTTGGAACATTTTAACTGTCTACAGAATGGAAAACCTGGATAATTTATTATAAATAGGATTTACCAGGGCACAAATGATGTCATTTTAGAACTACTTGATGAATAGCATGAAGTAGTTTTTCCAGGCATTTTGATATAATATCAGTTTTAAACACTTTCCAATATTCCTTGGGAAGGACGCGTGTAGGCCAACACACAGCTTGTCACTTGCTGTTGCTGAAATGTGGCATGCAGGGAAGAAGTAGCTGACAAGTAACTTAGAAAAACATATAGAGCATGCCAAAGAATTTGAACTTGACTTACAGGCACAGAAAAATTCTCTACATATCTGTAATGTGGAGAAAGATATAAATCTGTTTTATGCTGCTGCAATGAAGAGAAGTATGGCTAATGGATAGCCTTTATAGTTGAATTTATGCTCAATATAAGAAATATTTTTCTAACAACTAGAACTGTCCAGAAAAAAGCATGGGCAAATTAGGCTGAGTGCCTCTTACTTCCTAGAAGTTACTAAGTACATACTAAATGCCCATGCCTCAGAAATGTCTAAAATATAATTTCTGTTTTCAACAGAAGATTAAACTTTTGATTCTATGATATTCTCTCTTGGGATTCTAACAAACTAATCAGTGTGAGCATTAAGATGGACACAATTGTGCTACTTCACTAAACAATGAATTGGTACATAAAATAAGCATTTTAGAGTCACCAAAACAGTGATGGTGAGAACATCTGCTGCCATGTCATAGTGGCAAGACAACAGGAAAAGGATTTAACATCAGAGATATGTTTGAGATTTTATATTGCATCGTGTAGAAGATTTCTTATTTTGCACAGTCATAGGACAAAGTATAAACTATGTTAATCACAATAATGTATCATATAAGTCATTCTATTGTATTCCAAACACTGACTAATCTATCATATAATATAACCCATAGCAAACATTTTCAACATCTACTAGAAAGTAGGCACTCCAAGATATTTTGCACATATTAGCTCTAACCCACCAACTAACCTGAAAGACAAATATTATGCTCATTTTATAGATCATAAAACCAAAAGAGATTAGGATCATCACAGATTAATAAATGGCAGATTGAGAGCTCTGTCTCTCAGTCCTATGGCTTACTTATAAAGTAGACAAACCACTTAATTGCTTTAAAAGTGTTATTTACTTTTTCAAGACTTTAATATATTTACCAAGTAAAATGTTAAGATTAGCCTCTTAACTATCATCAAAGAAGAGTATTTTTTTTTGTTTGTTTAACAGTCTTGTCAAGTTACAAAATGGGAACATCCTAAACTCTAAGCTCAATCAATCAAAGGTAAATTGACTAATACCTATGTTTGGAATAAATATTAATAAGAACACTGGAAAAAGAAGTATAAGTGAATAAAACTTGAAATAAAATTTTAAAATAATTTTGTTCAATAGATTGAAGTAACTTTGAAATCTGGCAAAAGTTAAGATGTTAAAAATCTTTGATGATTATTCTTTAAGATTCCTTAGAATGGCAACTACTGTCACTTTCAATGTTCTAGGCAGTAAATCCCCCATTTTTCCTTAGTAGTCACAACTTATGCGATCAGCCTACCCTAAATTCTTCAACTAGCATCTGCTTTTGCTACTCCTCTGAAAATTTTGGATTTCTTATAATCCTGCTTTTCAGATATTAAAAGAACATATCCTGGCTTCCATTGTAATTTAGCTACCTATACCATTTTTCAGTGTGACTAAGACATTAAAAAATTTTATGAGAAATAATAAACAGTAAAATGTAAATGAAGAAACAGAGTTGATTTCACCGTGTGTTATATAGTATTGTACCTGCAGGAATAACATTATAATAGGGGAACCTGTGTGGCTCAGTCGGTTAAGCGTTCGACTTTGTCCCAGGTATCTTGAAGTTCAGGAGTTTGAGCCCTAGCAAAGGGCTCTGTGCTGACAGCTCAGAGCCTGGAGCCTTCTTCAGATCCTTTGTCTCCCTTTCTCTCTTCCCTTCTCCTGCTTGTGCGCTGTCTTTCTCTCTCAAAAATAAATTAAAAAAATTAATAAAAATAAAAAAAAACCCAAGTATTATTTTAAATAATAATGGTGAAAGGATGAAAGCTTTTCCTCTAAGACCAGAAGCAAGAAAAGGATTCCCACTCTCTCTTTCCACACCTATTCATCATAGTATTGAAAATCCTAGCACAAGCAATTAGGCAAGAAAAAAAGTATCAGATTTGGAAAGGAAAAAGTAAAATCGTCTCCATTTGCAGATGCTATGATTTTATATATAAAAATTCTTAATGATTCAACCAAAGAACCATTAGATTTAATCAATGAATTGAGTTAAATTGCAGTATACAAAATTAACATTCAAAAATCAGTAGTGTTTGTATATACTAATAATGAAGTTTCTGGAAAAGAAATAAAGAAATCAATCCAATTTACAATAGCATCAAAAACAATAAAATACTTAAGAATGAGTTAACTAAAGAATTGAAGATCTCTGCTGAAAACTACAACAAATTGATGAAAAAAATTGAAGAAACAAATAAATGGAAAAGTAGATCATGCTCATGGATTTGAATAATTAAATTTGTGAAAATGTCAATACTACCATGCCATCTACAAATCTAATGCAGTCCCTATCAGGAGTCCAATGGCATTTAATACAGTAGTAAAACAAACAAACAAACAAACAAATAAAAAACTCCTAAAATTTATATAGAACAATACACAAAAAAGCTCCAAATAGCCAGAGAAATTTTAGAAAGAAACACAAAGCAGGAGGTATCACACTTCCTGATTTCAAGCTATACCATAAAGCTATAGTCACCAAAACAGTATGGTACTGGAATTAAAAAAAATAGACCCATGGAACAAAATAGAGAGCCCCAAAATATACCCAAGGATATATGACCAACTACTATTTGACAAGGGAGCCAAGAATACTCAGTAAACAAACAAACAAACAAACAAAAACCAGTCTCTTCAATAAATGATGTTGGGATAATTGGATATTCACATGTAAAAGAATGAACCAGACTCAAATATTACACCACTCACAAAAATTAACTCAAAATGTAATAAACACTTGAAACCTTAAAACTCCTAAAAGAAAAGATGGGAACAAAGATCCTTGGCATGTATCCTGGTAATGACTTTTTGTATAAGACACATAAAGCATAAGTAACAAAAAACAAAAAACAACAACAACAACAAAAAAACCAAGTAGACCAAGCTACACCAAACTAAAAAGCTTTTGTAGAGCATAAGAAACTATCTCAACAAAGTGAAAAGACAGCCTATGAAATGGGGAAAATATTTGCAAACCACATATAGATGGGGGATTGCTATCCAAAATCTACAAAGAGTTCATATATTTCAGTAGAAAAAAAAAACAACATAAAACATAATGCAATTTAAAAATAAGCAAAGGCCCTAAACCTAATTTCTCCAAAGATATACAAAAAGCCGACAAGTACATAAAAAGATGCTCAACATCAGTAGTCATTAGGAAAATGCAAATTGAAAGCACAATGAGATATCATTTTATGCCTATTAGAATGGCCATCTTCAAAAAGACCAGAGATAACATGCTGGCAAAGATGTGGAGAAAAGGGAACTCTTGTACACTGTTGGGAACGTAAATTGATGCAGCCATTATGGAAAAAAATATGGAAGTTTCTCAAAAAATTAAAAAATAGCACTCCCATATGATATAACAACACCACTTCTGGAAATGTATCTAAAGGAAATGAAAACACTAACTCAAAAAGATATTGGCACCTGCATTGTACACAGCAGCCTTATTTACAGTCACTAAAACATGTAAATAAGCTAAGTGTTCACTGATGGGGAAATGGATAAAGAAGCTGTGATGTATACATTTAACAGAATACTATGCAGCCATAAAAAGGGAACTCCTACCATTAGTGACAACTCAGCTGTACCTTGAAGGTATTATGTTAAGTGAAATAAGTCAGACAAAGAAAGGCAAATGCTATATGATCTCACTTATATGTGAAATCTTTAACAAACTAATAGAAAAAGAGATCAAACTTATGCTTATTCAAGGTGGAGGATGAAGGGAAGGAGACTTGTGGAAGGTGGTCAAAGGTAAAAACTCCCATTTATAAGATAAATAAGTACTAGGATGTTCAACATGACCACTACAGCTAACACAGCTGCATCTCATACAGGAAAGTTGTTAAGAGAGTAAATCCTATGAGTTCTCATTACACAGAAAATTGTGTTTTTTTTCCCCTTTATTCCTTTGTTCTTCCTTTTCCCTTTATCGTATTTATATGAGAAGATGGATGTTAGCTGAACCTTTTGTGGTAATAATTTCACAATATACATGGATCAAACCATCATGCTGTATGCCTTAAACTTATACAGTGATGTATGTCAATTACTTGTCAAGAAAACTGGAAGGAAATAATAAAGTAAAACAGAAATTTTATAAAAGTTAATGCTGAGAATGAAATTAGGAAACACTCAAGGAAATTAAGTAATTCTAGCAGATTTTTCATCACCTGAATTTTTAACATAAGTGATAGGCTACTGGATAGGCAAAGTAATTAATGTAATGAAGTGGGAAGTGCTTCCTGCAGAGCAGCCTATTATGTCTTTATAAAAGATCAATCACTGTGTAATCTAGGTGCTAGCCAAAGAGATGGGTAGCAAGGTTTGTGAAAATAAAAAGTAGCTACAGGGGTGCCTGGGTGGCTCAGTCTATTAAGCATCTGACTCTTGATTTCTGCTCAGGTCATGATCTCACAGTTCATGAGTTTGAGCCCCGCATCGGGCTCTGTGCTGACTGTTCAGAGCCTGCCAGGGATTCTCTCTCTCTCCCTCTCTCTGTTAGTCCCTGACTTGTGCTCGTGCTCTCTCTCTCCCTCTCAAAGTGAAACAAAAATAAACTTAATTTTCAAAAGCAACTACTGATTATCAACTAAGATAACTAAAATAATACATTGCCAACCCCAAAACAATGTTTTCTAAAATTAATAAAACTGATTATTGATATCTTTTACCTAGAAAAAAAGAGAAAGTAAGGTCTTGGGTAGGGCTAAATATCACCTTGTAATTGGTGGCTACATATAAGAGGAGGGATAGAAGGAAAGAAAGAAAAGAAAATACAGTGAAACAGGAATATTTTCAACTCCTTCAGTCAATTCCAAATAACGTTGGGGAAAGAGGGCTATTTACAAGAGGGAAATATAGAAAGAGGCAAATACAGGAGAGAACCTGCTGGAATCCCAGGAGACAGAGAGCAAAATATTTGCGTTACTTCCCTATTGTAGCTTCCACAGAACAAGTTTATTCAGTTATGTATATGCAATTATTTATAAAGTAATAGTATAATATGTCCTTATGATACTCTTCACAATTAAATACCATTTTTTCAAGCTAATTTTTTTTAATGTTTGTTTATTTTTGAGAGAGAGACACACACACAGAGTGCGAGTGGAGGAGGGGCAGAGAGAAGGGCAGACACAGAATCTGAAACAGGCTCCAGGCTCTGAGCTGTCAGCACAGAGCCAGACATGGGGCTCAAACCCATGAACTGTGAGATCATGACCTGAGCTGAAGCCGGACACCCAATTGACTGAGCCACCCAGGTACCCCTCAAGCTAACTTTAGTGGCCTATGACCATATAACCCAAAGAGCACTACCTGAGAGCAGAAACTTGTATACTATCTTCATAATAATGTGTCTGTACTTTCCAATTTAACTCTAATATACAAATTGTGAATATAAAGACCAATTTTGCTGTTTCAGGTAATGAGGAGATCTCTTTCTCAGGGCTTCTATGAATTTTAATTTCGATAGCATAGGAGGATATCTCTAAACAGAAAAACAAAATAATGTTGTGTAATGTTGCCTCAAGGCAAATGTGTAGTGCCATTAGGAAACATTAGGAAAACTATCTTACAAATTTCAAGTGTCTCTGCTTGTTAAAAGAAAAAGTAGGAGCAGAAATGGAGCTAGAACAAGGCATCAAGATAGAATGATTAAGTAAATTGTGATATATATTCAAGATAAAATATTGTATACAGCCATGAAAATGAATAAATTACCACTATATGCAGTGGCATGGATGAATGTTAATAGCATAATGTTGACATTATGAATGCATAGAATATGACCTATTTGCATAATGTTCAACAATAGACAAAATTAAAGCATGTTGTTTAGAGGGAGCATAGACGAGTGGCACCACTAGGGAAAAGAAAGGGAGTCATTCTCGTAAATATTAGCGTGTTGTACTTCAGTCAAGGACGAAGGATAAATGATCAAAATGAAGAGCCCAAGCTTCTGGCTGCTGACAATTTTGCATTTCTAACCTGGTTCACTGGATACTCACATGGATGTTTACTTTGGAAGCCTTTGTCAGTCTGTAAGTGTAGGTTTCCTGCTATTTCCTGTATGTGTTTTAAATGTTAATTAAAACGAAAAGAAAAAGAACCCCAAAGGAATTGGAGTTTCCTGATTCCAAAGACATCTCGGGTTAAATGCTGTAGTGAAGTTTGTGAAAGTGAATTATTTCAGCCAAAAATTCAACTGCAGTGTCTTTTTTAATTTTTATTTATTTATTTAAAAAAATTTTTTTAACGTTTATTTATTTTTGAAACAGAGAGAGACAGAGCATGAACAGGGGAGGGGCAGAGAGAGAGGGAGACCCAGAATCTGAAACAGGCTCCAGGCTCTGAGCTGTCAGCACAGAGCCCGACGCGGGGCTCGAACTCACGGATGTGAGATCATGACCTGAGCCGAAGTCGGATGCTTAACTTACTGAGCCACCCAGGTGCCCCAATTTTTATTTTTTTAAAGAATGTTTTAAGTTTATTTATTTATTTTGAGAGAGTAAGTACGAGTGGGACGGGGTGGCAAGAGAGGGACAGAGAGAATCAGAAGTAGGCTCTGTGCACTGTCCCCAGGGAGGGCTCTGTAGGGATCGATCTCATGAACCATGAGATCATGACCTAAGCTAAAATCATGACTCTGCAGCTCAACGACTGAGCCACTCAGGAGCCCCTAATTTTCATTTTTTTTTTAGACTCCGGATACCCTTCCATCCCATCTGACCTGCCTCGCTGCCCTCCGTCCTGCCACACAGATCTGTTTTCACCATTCCCTGTTTCAGCATTCACCAGTCCCTTTGGATACATGCTTTCCACAACACCTGTTACAAATCTGTCTCCCACAGCCTCTCTTTCCTACCTCACCCTGCCTTAGGTCAAGGCCAATTCCTCAGCTGACAGGCTATGTTACAGACAATAAAGAAAGAGGTTCTGTGACATTTCTCCTTTAGATCCACACATCCCCTACCCAACCCTCTTTAGGAATTGAGCTGTGTCTCTACTATGATATTAACTTCTTATTCTGTAGTTAGGACAATCAGATATGAGTTTAAGGACTGAAGATCTCAGTATTAGAGACATAAGGCATAGAACCCTTCAAAAATTCAGAAGAAGCATGTGTCAATCTTTAACACCATTGTCATTTAGTACAAAAACCATTGTGTTTAGCAGGTTCTTTTTTCAAAATATGTGATTAGGCATTGAGGCAGTTTCCTTGTTTTACTGGAAGTTGTCATTCTCTTTCTCTCTCTCTCTCTCTCTCTCTCTGTCTCTCATTCTCTCTTAATCTCTTACTCATTCTAGTTATTTTTGTTGTATTTCAAGGGGCAGAAGGAATTAAATACTTTTATGGCAATAAATCTAGTGGCGAATCTAAAACCCTGAGATAGAATTATCACTTGCCTTTTATTCATGATGTAACAGATGCTTAAAGTTTGAGTAACTTAGTTAACATCACGATCAATAAGTTGTTGAATTAGAGTTCAAGACCAGACTGTCTTCATAGCCCATGCTTTCTGCATACAGTGCTACCACACAGCCACAAGAAATTCAATTAGTATATTAGAATCAAGGATCTGCCTTCATCTTCTTCCACATACTGGAACATAAAAAGGTTTTTTGGTCATTCACTGCTACATCCCTAGTGCACTTAATGATAAGGGTTCGGAGTTATTTGTAGAATAAGGAAGGGATATAGCACCTCTATCTATGTGAATAACACAGTGTGTATAATACCCAGTAAACAAAAGAAGAGATTATGCACACACCATTTTTACTGCATAAGTAAATATTTTGGTTAATTAGAAATCTGGGTGTAATCTGGTCTCTTTCCTTCCTTTCCCCTCCACAGCCAATCTACTAAGTTGTTCTAATACCTCCCCTGTCCCCTCTACATCTCTAAGTCCCCATCTCCATCTCTCTAGTGCAGTTCATATCCATTTCCAGCCTGGATTTCTGAAACTGTCTATAGGATTTCCTTTTGTTTCTCTTCCCTGGTCCTGACCAATCTGCTCTCCACATTGTAGCCAGAGGGAACCTTTCTAAAACGCAGAAATCATATGACCCTCCCCTACATAACATCTGCAAATAGAGGCCATTTGCCCAAGTGGGACAGTTCAAATATACCTTTGGCTTGTAAGACTCTTCATCACCTGGCCATGATTTCACCCTCCTGGTTCCTCCTCCCATTTCTGCCCCACTACTTCACCCTCTCACATCCCCAGAGGGGTTGCACTTCATTTCATTTTCTGGAATCAGCCATGCACAGTCTAAGCTTGACACATGCTGTTTCCCTGACAGGAACAGTTCATGTCCTCTCTCAGCGGCCTAATGCTCTTTAATACAATGGCTTGTTTAATTACGCCTCTGCCAGGGGCCCCGTCTGTTTTATTACCCATCTCCTCTCCATTGCTACCAACAGGCCTGGAACAAGGTAGGGCCTCAGTGATTGTCTGAATTAAAACAGAAAACATGTTGTATACATTCAAAAATAGGATTTTAATCTATCCCTCAAATCCATAAAGGGATAGTGTTTCCATAATACAGGCAAATAACTCAATTTAAAACGCTATTGTATATTTTCATTTTTATAAATAAAAATAACAAAAATTGTTATTAATATGTGCTCTGAATGTTTCTGTGTTTAAAGAAGCCCCAGGATTCTTATTTAAACATCCCAAGTGCCAATCATTTGAAAAGCGTGACCTGAAAAAGAAAAAAAAATGTATATAAATCAAAATCAAAATGGCAACTCTGTTTACAAACAGGACTATAGATCTAAACCATTCTAAACCCCTTACTCAGTGAGGGGGAAAAAGTTAGTAGAAGGAAGGTTTTATGAATTTATTTTTATGAAACTACAAGAAGCATAAACATATAGAGGTATGTTGCATTTTCAAACAAAAATATTTGAAATAGTAGCAATAAAGGGGATAACTAGGAAGCTTCTTTACCCTACTGTAGTTATGGCAAATGAATGAGTTTCCTTTGTTAGTGAACCTGAATGCACTTAACCTACTGGTCTTCCCCCTGTGCTACAGTCCAAATCGGAGAGTCCCTGTGATATTTGTAATCAGAACTACATTGCCAGTCCGTCTGTTAACGAAGCCCGCACATTAGTGGCCGTTGAGATCTTCATAGTGCCCAGGAGAGCTCACTGCTCATACTCAGCCATCATCAACACTAAAGGGCTAGTTCCTTACCCTGGAATTGAGGAGGCAAATGGTAGGACCATCTGCACCTCTTCACCTTGATGTCTTCTAAGTCACTGAGTTATGTTGATTCTACCTTTAATGCTCCTTGATTCTTGACACCTCTCTTCACCCTCAGTGCTGCAACCATCTCCAGGCTGGGTGTCCACAGTGGCTTCTTAAGTGGTTATTTTCATCAACTTTTGACACCATTTCATCTATAATCTTCAGGGAAAGGATAGTATTATTTTAGAAATACAAATATTACCTACTTGGATCTTTTTCTTCAGTCTTATGTATTTATTTTATTTTCTCTGATGCTGCATGAAGTATACCATAATTTTTAGTTTTGACTGACATAAGCTGAATGTTCAGTTATCTCAAGATTGATGTTTACTATTAATTATGACAGAGTTTATGCTTTCCAGAATTTTATGAAATTAATTTTTGGTAATAGTCATATTTGACTTAGCCACAACATTAGACTATAGATGATTTATCACCCACAGATAATTTATATTGCATGTATAATGTGACTTAGGTTAATCAGTGGTTAAAAGGTATTAATATTTAATGTTTGAGCAACATATCAAGTGGTTATAAGATAGTTGTTATTACATATCCTGACATTTAATTTTTAGCCTAATTGCATATCTTCTTTAATCAATATGACTTGTTAAAGTTGCTTATACCTTAGGGGCGCCTGGGTGGCTCAGTCGGTTAAGCGGCCGACTTCAGCTCAGGTCATGATCTCACGGTTCGTGAGTTCAAGCCCCGCGTCAGGCTCTGTGCTGACAGCTCAGAGCCTGGAGCCTGTTTCAGATTCTGTGTCTCCCTCTCTCTGACCCTCCCCCGTTCATGCTCTGTCTCTCTCTGTCTCAAAAATAAATAAATGTTAAAAAAAAAGTTGCTTATACCTTAATAACTTAATTAAATAGATATGATATGTCTGCAACTGCTTGATCTATCTTCTTCATGTGGTCATTGCTCCACTGATTTGAAAGTCTGTTTCCTTTAACAGATTCCTATTATTTCCTCCTGGTTCATAGCATTGTTCTTACTCCTGCTAGTATCAATCATGTTTCAGTAGCCTTGCAAAGACCTTCTTCTCATCAGGACCACCACACATTTATTAGGCTCCTTTGTGTGGCCTTGCCTATAAAGCACCTAAGGTCTTTTACCTCAATATCCTTTACTATTTGTACTGGCAGAGTAACTTAGTAACACTGTTTTGCCTCCAAAACTATATTTTATGGATAGTCATCCAGTTTCCCATAAGACTTGGAATCTCTTCTATCTCCAAGTGAGTTCCCTGGCCACAAGCACTTGCTCAAGAGATTTGAAAGTTATTCTTTGTAAATATTAATTCTGATGTCCCTTTACTATTTATATTAGGACATTAACATTTTAAGAGGCAGGATGCTCTTTTATTAAGAATGTGCATTTTGGGGGCACCTGAGTGGCTCAGTTAAGCATCTGACTCGATTGCAGCTCAGGTCAGGATCTCACAGTGAGTTTGAGCCCTGTATGTGTCTCCATACTGACAGTGTGGAGCCTGCTTGAGATTCTTTCCCTCACTTATCTCTCTGCCCCTCCCCTGCTCATGCTCTCTCTCTCTCTCTCAAAATAAATAAATAAACTTAAAAAAAAAAGAATATACATTTTGGAGCTAGGATGCTTACATTCAAATCTTCACTCTGCCATTTTTACTTGTTGTGGGATGTGAGTAAGCCATTCAACCTTTCTGTGATTCTTTTTTCTCATCTATAAAAAAGGTAGATGATAAGTAGTCACAGATTTATTGTGATTATTAAATGTGTTAATATAGCAATGTGTTTGCAAGAGTGCTTGGTATATACAAAACACTCAGTATGTAGTAACTATTGTTATTATTGGCATTTTTATTCTTACAGTTCCTCCACAGTGATTATAAATACAAGTAGACAATCAGACTTATAAGACACTAATTGTTTGTTTGTTTGTTTGTTTGTTTTGAAGAGAGAGAGAGAGAGAGAGAGAGAGAGAGAGAGAGAGAGAGAAGGGGAGGGGCAGAAAGAGAGAGGGACAGAGAGAGTCCTGGCAGGCTCCATGCTCAACCCAGAGCTCAATGTGGAGCTCACTCCCATGACCCTGGTATCACGACCCAAGCTGAAATCAAGAGTCTGATGCTCAACCAACTGAGCCACCCATGCACCCAAGCCATAAATAGTTTTTAATCTAATATTATTCACTTTGCTTAACTGATGTTATAGAAGAATACAAGGCAGGAGATACAGCAAGTGTGTCATCATTTCATCAAGATCCCAGCAACTATCCAGGTACACAGTTTCTTTTGCCTTCAAACCAAATGAGGCATGTACAACTGTCACAGACAAGACAGATATGATAGAAGCTGTGTCCTCTATTTCCTACCAATTCTTAATACCGACCTAGTCATGCAAGCCTGAGGCCTGGATGCCAACTCATATGTTTCCTAATGTAGGTGTAGTTTTGCTTGATGAATTCGGCTGACACAACATTCTCATTTATTTGAGCTCTGTTGTTTCCAAGGAAACAGTGCTATGGGAGTCTAAGATCATTCTAGAAATGCCTTTATCAGCCCATACATTGATCATTTACTCAAATTTCTTATTTTATTTTGGAAAGAAATTCTAGTTGATATAGAAAATATGTTCTTGCGGGAAGTAGAATAAATGTTCGTTGAATTTAGTTAAAAATTTAATCGTAGATATACACAAGTTTAGACAAATTCATTTATTAGCCTTTTCAAGGATTCACTAAAGTGTTTTGCCTCAAATCTTTCTCTGTATCTCCAGTTCTGATGGCTATAATGTGTTCATTAGAAGTACATAACTAGGCTACAGGTATTTTCCCATATTAATATATGGATGAACTTGAATGATAAAAATGTTAAAATTGGATCATCAATTATTAATATCTCATTACATGTTTTATGACATGGGTATACAAATAACATTCTTCCAACTAAAGAGCTGAGAGCTAACTAAATGGGTCATAAGTCAAGGAAAGCTTGATGGGAAAGATTTCAGTCATTGAGTTCTGCATAACAAACTATTCCAAACTTAGTGGTCTAAAACAACAATTACCTTATTATACCACATCTTTTTGTACATCAGGAATTCAGAGAAAGCTAGAATGGATAGTTCATGTAATCTGTGTGGAATTGATGGAGACCAGTGGTGTTCAATTGGCAGAATGTCTGAAGCCAATTCACTAACAAGCCTGGTATCTTGGTAAGGATGGTTGGAAGTCTATTTTTATTAGGATAACATTAGAATCTTATGAAATGACAAAATAAATTATATCTGTATTAGTGTTTAGATTCTCACATGAAAGCTCAGAGCTCCAACAGCAAGTGCTTTATGCAAACAATATTGGAAAGAACTTGGGTTTTATAACCCAACCTCAGAAGACACATAGAATCTCTTCTGCCACACTTACTGGTTGAAATAGTCACAAACCCACTCCTATTTAAGAGAGGAGTATTGAAGCACTCTCTCAATGAGAAAAATATCAAATAATTTTTGGCTTTATTTAAAAATAGTAATATAATTGTAAAGAAATGTCTAGTATATGTAGGGCAATTTTGAGCAATATACTTGAGGGTTAGGGGTGTCCTTTGCTAAGAAAGAGGAAACATAGGGCACACTTTGGTACGTAGACCTGCACTCAGGGAGGTAGAAATGTATGAATGACAAATGGCCCATTCATACTGCAGCTAGATGTAAAATTTCTACCCAACAGAAATATCTATGAATATTAATAAAACCAAAGCCAAATTCCAGAATTGGAAAAATTGATATAGAATCTTAAAAAAGTGGTAAAGAAATGGGGACAGCTGGGTGGCTCAGTCGGTTGGGCGTCCAACTCTTAATTTTGGCTCAGGTCATAATCTTGCAGTTTGTGGCATTAAGCCCTGCATCAGGCTCCATGCTGACAGCGCTGATCCTGCTTGGGATTCTCTCTCTCTCGCTCTCTCTTTGCCCCTCCCCTGCTCTCTCAAAATAAATAAATAAACATTTTTTAAAAAGTGGTAAAAATGATTCAAATAATTGAATATTTTACTAACTCATCCATCTAAAAGATTAAATGTTAGGCTGCTGGTTTTGAGGTTTCATAGTTATCTCTTGTCAAATTTATGGGCTTTATTAAACATAACAAACTCCAGCACCCAAAGTCCAAAATGAATCTAAATGTTTGTGGATTAATGAAACGACTTTTTACAATCATTTGCTATTTTTCTACAACAAATATTTTTGTTTATGATAATGAAAAATCTTCAGTAAGCAATACTATGAAGTATGGTTTTATAAAGAGACAATGACTATTTTCAATAGTAAGTTTCAAGAACAATGAAGGACAAGGACAGATCCCAAAATAGTTGGGGGGGGGGATAATACTCTGTGGACCTATCAATTTATTCACAAGTTAATTAAATAGTTTCCTTTCAGTGATACCCACAGCTAATAATATCCACAGCAGTAATATAATTTGCAAACTCTCAACATTTTTAAGTCCTTAAAGTGAAGTACTAATACCAGTACAAAGTAATTAGAAAAAAAAATCACAATGGAAGTTTGAATATCCAGGTAATCCAAGTTAATATATATTATGGACTTTAATAGAGGTGTATATAAATATGCATCTGTATATGTATATTATGGAATGTTTATAATGGAATTTATCTTTTATAAATCTATAACTATATATTTATATAATTATATGTTTAATCACACTAAAATACAAAGTTCATAAAAGCTGGGGTTTCTTCTGTCTTGTTCTCTACTGTATCCTAGTGATTAAAAGGATATCTAGCACATGCTAGGGCTCAATATGCATTTATTGAATTAAATCTAATATCCCTACTGTGTCAGCCTCACATCATGAATCCCATATGGTTTCTTTGCCCTGTAGGAATCTCATCATTTTAACCAGTGTGTAGATGTGTGTGTGTGTAGGTGTGTGTGTGTGTGTGTGTGTGTGTGTGTGCGCATGTGCACGCCCATCCACAAAAATAGAGCTTTTCTTTTTTTGTAGCTACTTACTTCCATTTCATGTACTTTCCTTTCTTCTTTTGTTAATGTCCAATAAAACTAAATGAAGATTAATTATTCTTCTGCTATTTTTGTTATAGCTGTACTAGAAGCTACACAGTTCATCTAGGTTTTCAAATGTTTTAGAAAATTGACAAAACCATTTAAACTACTAGTTTATTTTCCTGTGTAAGTATGCAATATATGCAATTTTTGCATCAGCACAGAAGAATCAACTGACTTTGCAAAACATTTTTGGGATAAGGATAGATATTCTCAGAAGAAGAAACAGGTTATAATGTTCCTACATAACCTACAACCCCTCAGTCATTAGCTTGTTTTTCATCCATTTAAACATTGGATGAGGCAAGTCTTTACTGAATAGCTGTTATGTATTCAACACGGCTTTAATCATGGCAAACAAAAACATATTATACAGCTCTGAAGATGCCATCTCCAAGCACACTCACACTTCATAGAGAATGGTGTAAAAAATGCATGTAAATCAGACTGCAGGAATTCTGAGAATGGGATGTTGATGCAGGCTAGGAAAATTGGGACAGTTTTCAAAGAGAAAAATACAGTACCTCACTTGGGTAGAAAAGAGGCAGAGGATAATAATTTGATGCATTTTTTAAAAAATCTCATCACAACTACCATTCTCTTTTGGTGCTCAGGATCTTATAGCTTCTGTAAACATGAACTGACTTTATTTTTAAAAGTTTATTTTAAAACATGGAAGTCAAGGAAATATAGTTATGACCTCGTAGTCACCCTCTGTCAACAGGAAAATTGTAAGCCTCTTTGGTTGCTTACCTTCCATCATGTTCTAAATGTCCTTCAGAGCCCCATTATGCTTCACTCTACTGATACTGATTTCTCCTGAGCCAATCCATTGGGCCAGCTGTTGCCCATATTCCTTGCTAAGAGACCTCATGGGTCCCTTTCCAGAATCTTCATTTACAATCCTCACATGGAGGATTTTTAAAAATACCAGGAGGTGAGAGAAGATAAATCAGAATTACCCTCACTTCTACTGCTACTTATAAACCATAGAAATTTTGAAAACAATAAATGTTACTTTTGCTGATGTCATCTGGCTATTCCTCATGTTGCCTCACAATGTCATATATCCCATGAGAACCTTGACCCTGACTTGGCAGTCTTTTCTTCCATTTGAATTCCTAACAGCATTCCACCATTTATGCTGCTTAGAGAAAAGAGAAACACGCCAACTTCCCAGTTGCTTATCCTCCTTCTTTGTTGACTATTGTTTACAAAATCACTCAGCCACCTGCTACTGTTTTAAACAAATTCTGTATTCGATTTTCTCGCCACAATTGCATTTCCTTCCCACTTCTTTACTCCTCATACCTAAACTTAATATACACATCCTACCACAAATGCTTAAAATGATTTCCCTCCTACCTAACTGCAAATCAAACTCCTATTCGAACATTGAGATAGTACAGGTGTCCACTTCTCTGTAAATTCTTTGATATTCTTGGGGCATCTGGGTGGCTCAGTTGGTTGAGCTTTGGACTCTTAATCTCAGCTCAGGTCATGATCTTAGGGCCATGAGTTCAGACCCCACAGAGGACTTCATGCTGGGTGTGAAGCTTACTTAAAAAAGAAAAGTTTAAATTTTTGACACTCTTGACTTCTCAAGAATTAATTACTTCTTTCTCTGTAATCATATAGAATTTGATTACAATGTATAATAATGTATTTGCTTGTACCACCCTTTTGTTGGCAGGTGAACTTGGGCCTTATATATCTTTCAATGTCCCTAATAAATAGTAGTAACTCAAAATGTTTATAAAAGTTTGATTATGGATTCAATGGACTGATTTTTTTTGTTTCTGTGTATGATTTTGACATTGTCAGTGAAAAATAATAATTACATCAGTTGACATTATTTTCTAGTTATTGAGCTGAGATGACCTAATGATAACTTAATATGTATTGTAATATTTGTATTCCTGCTAGCTATGGATGTAGGTTTCCTTCAAAGGTAAACAATTCACGGGAATAAAATTCTATGTCCCCTTGTTTGTTAATATCCTAGTTAGGGAATATTAAAATCATCTCTTTTACTTATAACCCCCCTCCCCAGCTGTCAGAGGAATAGAGAACAAAAATTCCATCAAATTTATAATTAAAGTGTTTGGTCTTTCTTTACTTTTCCCTTTCCATGGAGAGGAATGAGCCCCTATATCCCAAACAGATGTTTTACACAGGCTTGTGAGACCACATTCCTGAAACTCTCCTCCTGGGTCCTGTTCCCAAATGTTTGACACAAAATAGTTTCCCAGATTGCTAAGCAAGAGTATTAAAAACATTGAAGATTAATAATTTTCATAATTTTGTCTACATTTCCTCCTCCCATCACCTTCCTTTATTCTCTATTTCTGGAGTTTCAAATTTCCCATGGATGGTTGTGCATGTGTGTGAATGAGTGTGTGTGTGTTTGTATTATACACACACACATATATATACCACAAATTAAAAAAAATTTCAGAGTTCTTAGTACCAGCATTTAATACTGTACAGAAATGGGTATACTAATGAGCTAATGAATATTACTGCATTTTCTACCTAAGAAAATATGTAAACATTGCCTAACAATGGAATTTCAAGGTAGAGTCAATTGTGCCACATTAACGCTGTGACTATATATAAACACCACATTTTATCCTTCTTACTTCTAGTTTCTTTAATACAAAATAACACTCTGAGATGTGGGTGGGACATGTCATCTTTTTTTTAACAAAACATGAATATTTTATATTTTTTAAATTTATGTGATAAGAAGGAACTATTTCCCTGCCTACGTACTAAAATCTTATTGATTAAGATCTTTCTTACATATTGGCAAGTCAAGGATATTAAATTGCCAAATTTTGTTTTTGTTTCTGTTCGGTGACATTTAAATTTTCTCCAGCGATACACTGAACAGGTTTTCTGCTCAGGTAGGAGTCAAGGCCTCTATAATCAGTATTCTATTTTATTTTTGCAGAGATCATCTTCTTATGGAGACTAATTAAAGCATGATGAGTCAGGTATGTTCTGGGGTATATTTTAAGTTAATTATGTGCTGAACTCTTACCTTTGCTGCTTTGGGCATAAATTAAAAGAGTCTAAAGTCTGTTCTTTTTTATTTTTCCAAAAAGTGTTTTTTAAACCCATTTAAAAAGATATTTCCAGAGAAAATGCATCTGATTTGAGATCTGAACATAAAAGAGAAATAATACATCTTGCAAACTCTCTACCATAGAAAAGGTAACCATGATTTTATCATGGCAAAGGGTACATCTCAAGGTCGCTGCCTTGCTTTGCCTCTGAAGTTTGTTTAACAGCTAGGAAAATACACAAAGATTCAAATCCTGGCTTCTTTTAAGTGACATTCGGTATAAAAGTATTTGATCAGAGAGAGAAGTACGAACTCTATAAGGAAGGCATGCAATCTGAATTTGTAATGCTTGACAACAAAACATTTTACTGTAGTGTAAATAATATTATGTGTGCAGGCTTTTCATTTTAATGTTAGAGACTGTATTTTCTATTTAAGAGAGAATAACCAGATAAATACCAAGTGTACATTGAAATTCAAACTCCTTTTTTATTTAGGAAACTCAAAGATTTGTTTTCCTGTTATTCTATTGAGTTCCTAACCCTAGAGAGTGAGGTTCAAGAAATCCAATGGTTTAATCTCTAGCCAGGTGTTTGGGGAGTCTTCTATTGAAACACTACCTTAATTGCATTTAGATATCATATCAAATTAAATAAATTCATTAACACTGAGATACAGCATTTGGGCAATTCACTAACCCAAATGAGGACAGTGTTCTAAGCGCTTGGTAAAGTCTCTCAGAAGAGGAGAAACTAATTAAATTAACATCACACCCTTTTCCCAAAATTCGGTGCCGGGGGACAGAAAGAGTTTTCTTTGTGGTGTGATTTTAAAGACTGTTTTAGCTAAAAATATCTTCCTTTTCTCCAACACCTCCTCCAAATCATTATGATATCCACAATCTCCATAAAAATTTTTGTTTTTTTTAGTTTAAAGACCACCTATGAGCTGTAAATGGAATTGAATTCAGTGGCCAAGAATTGGTAATTAAGAAAAATATTTTTTTCCTGTCACCAAATAATCTTAGGAAAGACACTCAGAACCTCATTATCTCTGTGTAGTACGTAGTTATTCCAGATGATATCTAAGAAAGTGGTTAGCTGTTTAGGTTTAAATTCTGCAAGTCAAGGGGCACCTGGGTGGCTTAGTGGGTTGAGCATCTGACTTCGGCCCAGATCATTATCTTATGGTTTACAAGTTTGAGCTCCACATCAGGCTCTGTGCTGACAGGTCAGAGCCTGGAGCCTGCTTCTGTATCTCCCTCTCTCTCTGCCCCTCCCCAGCTCATGTTCTGTTTCTGTCTCTCTCAAAAATAAATAAAAATATTTAAAAATTTTTAAAAACAAATTCTGCAAGTCAATGATGAACTTAACCGTATCTGGACTGTCATGTAATACATCAGGATTGTTTCAGTCATTTGCATCATGGCTTAAATTATATGATCAGATTAGCTGAAGTTAGTTGCCTAATGAGGTAGTAGGTAAAAGCATCAGTGACAGATGATATTACAAGAAGCAATTAGCATCACAAAGAAACATATGCCTTTCAGTCTGGCTCACAAAATAGTTTAGAAAACATAGAACCTTATTAATTTATTGAGTTCTATACCTTTAAAATCTCTCTCTCTCTCTCTCTCTCTCTCTCTCTCTCTCTCTCTCTCTAAATATATTTTGATGTGATGATGAGGACAACATTTACTCATTTTTCCCCTAAGAATAGACTGGATCAAAGTAAGTGTCCTATAAATGAATGTATAATGGGATCAATCAGTCAATTAATGTGAAAACTTGGATGCACAGACAGGCCTGAAAGATGAACCTAACAGACAAAATTCCTGGCCATTCAACTGCTCAGTCCTTGAAATAAGAACAACATTTTCAAGCAAACAGCTTGTAGGAATATAGGGTAACTTCAAAAGGGAAATGATTTAGAAAAACATCTGATATGGATTGTGAGTTATAGAGCAAGTGAATTATATAATTCTCTAAAAGGGAATGATATTATCCTTTGATAAGAGGCATCAAAGATGAGATAATACTGGTAACTATACCAGTACTAATTGAAAGTATGATAAACTGGGACTCCACCTCCCCCCCATGCCATCCTTCCTGTGTTGTGCTTCTTCCCCAATTTTCCTGGAGTCATCTGTAATCTACCAGAGGTCTATCTTGTGTTGTATACACTACAATCTTAGTTGTCTATGAAAAAAATTAACGTGTTTTTAATCCATGTAGGGGCATGGGAACCTCTCAAAGACGAAAACGTCTTCAACCCTGAAAATGATAACTTTCTAATTTCAGGTCTATTGATGGAGCTATTTGGTGCAGGGACTCCTTCAATGACCCTGAAGACCACTATTTACCATACTGTGCACTCACTTGGGCTGTACTCTATTTGAGAAGTATATGTGGATATTGGTGGTTCCTAATTACATGGCAGGCAATATCACATATTTCTTTGTTAACAACAACAGTACACAGCACATGGTTGCAACTAGATTTCCCATTGATCCCTTTCAGCTTATCTCTTGTGCCCATGGAGCAGTGTGTCAGAGAGATCAGAGGCGGAGGGACTGTTAAGAGTCTACGTTCTTCTTCATGTGTAGTTACTAACTACCTTTGAGGCTCTGGGCCACTACTTAACCTATACGTTTCTTCATTGAAAGTATTTATCAGAGTATTATAAGGAATGAATAAGAAAATGCATGTCAAAATTCTTTCACAAATATAAAGATATTGGCTTTACAACTAGCTTAGGTAAAAAATCCCCGCATGATAATTTTATTTTAGAACAAAATTAAATATTTGAATGCTTTGTCATGCTTCTGCCTGTAGTTTGAACTGAGACAGAAACTCCTTATCTACCATAGGAACAAAGAGATATGGTAGTAGAATTCTATCCAGTGGAAAGGAAAAAAAAAAAGACAAAGTAGGAAAAAACATTGAATATAATAATAGGGAAGGAAAGGACAGAGAAGCAGAAAAAAGAGGGTATCTATATGGAAGAGTGGAAGAATATCTATCTATTAGACTTAATCTTTTAGGAATTTTTAAACTTCTCTTGCATAGCAGAGGCCTGGGCCATAGAAGATTCATAACACTCTGCAGGTATCTTTGCCTAAATATACTGCTTAAAAAAATGATTATTTCTTTTTTTTCTCAAAAAGGATACCAAAATGTAGAAATATATTTATTTGAGTCCACACCAACATATGGGAAAATGACTTAACAATATACAGGAACAATTTAGTCAGTAAGTGTTTGCATATATCTGTTTCTACTGGAAAATAAAGGACAAATTTGAAGAGTTTTGGCAGTTTGCCTTGTGGTACTATGAAGTCTAATGTTTGGTTAAAATGAAAATGGGATATCCATGTCAAAGGTATTTTATCAATATTTGTATGTAAAGAAACTGTTGTAATATATTGAGAAGTAATATTGTACAGTGGTTATAACAAAATAGCATAGTAGTTGGAATGCAATTATTGGAGTAGATTCTATAGGTTTTTGACAGAGTCATTTGCTCACTGTGTAATCTTGGGCAAAATACTCAACCTCTTTTTTCTTTAGATTCCTCATTTTTACATGAAAGTTATAAGAGTGATATGAAATTTATCATACAGGTCAATTTGTATAAATTATTTAGAACATATAAGTGCTTAGTGTTAGTTATTGTTTTATGTTTATTTTTAAGTGAGAATATATGAGTAAGTTAGTGTTGATTTTTATTTATTTTGATACTTCAGTGTGTATGTTCGTGTGTGTTTTTCGTACCCCCTTCTAAATCAAATTTAAAAGTCTAGTATATAAGAAAGAGCTTAGGGTGGAAGACACTCATGGGGAAAAAAGGGAGAGAAACTACTTTTCAGGTATATTATGGTTTCAGTAAAGAATTATATAAAAATGGGGTGCCTGGGTAACTGAGTTAGTTATGCATCCAACTCTTGATTTCGGTTCATATCTCACAGTTTGTGAGTTCAAGCCCTGCGTCGGGCTCTGTGCTGACAGTACAGAGCCTTCTTGAGATTCTCTCTCTCCCTCTCTCCCTGCCCCTCCCCTGCTTGTTATCTCTTTTTCTAAAAAATAAATAAGCTTAAAAAAGAATTATATCAAAGTAAATGATGACATTCTTAGTTTTTTGTTTATTAATATTTTTATTCATGTACACTTAACAATTAGACATAATTTTTAAGCTGATAGTTGTTACCAGCTGTGTATTTGAAGCTTCTTCTTCATCTAGCAACTTGAATTAGTGCATAGAACTATCAAAATCCTTGACTCCTTTAACTTCAATTCATTTCTTGTTTTGTGTTGAACTGTAATTACCCAGAGTTCTTTTAAAAAATTCAAATCTAATTAGTGTTGCACCCAAATCTTTGTCAAGTAAAGAGTATCTTCCAATACTGATTCGATGAATACTAATGGCTACATTTATGAGAAAATACAGCATAAGTGCCTGAGGATAGATCCTTTTGTAGACCTTATAAAAATAATCAACAGTACCAAATTCAAAATAGCTGGAAAAATAAAGTTAAAACAAATGCAAAATGCAAAACTTTCTCTTAATAGGTTATCAAACACACAAGCAAGCAAAGGAAGCTTGTTTATCATGTGCATCTTTGCACCAATTAAACATGAGATAGCAATATTCTTATAGGTTCATTAAGAATTTCAGGTTAAAGAAATGCTGATTACAGATATATACGCAAAGCATAATTGATTTCTGAAATCAGACCTCTTTACCTGTGAAACAAAAGCTGCTGATTTCCTTCTCTTTTAACTATTCTTTGGATCTTGTGCTGTGTAAAGGAGGAAAAATAATTTTACCTCCACCCTTCTAGGTTCTTGGCTGAAACACCCTCTCATGATGGAAAACAGATTAACAGGAGAAAAACAGAAGTTTAGTAACATATATACTTCCTATATACATGGGAGATAGCCAGGAAAACTGAGTAACTCCCCCAAATGGCCCAAGCCATCATCTTAAACACCATTTCTTCTAAAAACAAAATGTGTTGAGTGGAGGCTGTTGGAGCCAGGTATGGGAGGTGATCAGGCAAAGCACAGTAAACAAGGGTAAGGTTGTTTTGCAGATTGAAGTCATTGCCTTCTCCATTAATAGTATCTAGAGATTTAGTGTCATGCTTTTTTCATATAGAGGGGAGATGACCTTACAAATAAAGATGTTTCTTATAAATAGAAATGTCATTTTCATAGCTTTTCCTGCATCTGCTGCTGCTTTTAAAAAATATTTAGCTCAAACAAATTGTTCAGCTTAAAATAATCCTTATGCCAAAGAGGCATATTTTGGGGTGACATATTCTGGTCCCCTTTATCTGTTATTGAATTTTCAATTATTCTATGTACTACTACATTTAATAAAAATACAGCAAAATAAAAGTACTTTTTAATAAAACCTTTGGAAAACATATCTGAAGAAAATGGAGAAACCAGAAAAACTAAACATTAAAGAAGGTGATGTCTTTTCCACCCCTTCTGTCTCCCCTAATACCCAACTAAATTTGTTCAAATATCAAATTCAAATACCATGGAGTACATCAGCAAAAGAGAAAGAAATAGGGCCTAGAGTCAGTTTTGCCAAAATATGCTTCCCAAGCAACTGTTTTTAAAAGCTTCAAAAGAACACTGAAAATGATCTTATCTGAATAAAAAAAAAACTCTCTTATCTGGTTCTGGCTATTATTACAATGATCTCAAAGCCATTATGAATCAGGCAGCATCACATCTAGTAAGTAGAGATATGCTTTATGGAGTTGTACAAGACAACTTCCTTTTTATAGAAAGAAACAGGGCAAGGAATTATTTAAAAAGAGAAGAAAGGATTGTTTCAGGCCAGGACATCTGAGTGGAAAGGGAATGGCAAGGTTTTTATGGTACAGATGACTTCACTATTGGTGATCACTTAATTTCAGATTGACTGTTAAAACATCACATTTCTGGGATAGATCAGTAATTAAATCTTGGTTTTCTGTTGGGGGCAAGGACTCCATTTTGGACTTCTTTTTTAGCAGAATTCATGTTGTACTGCCCTCTTCCTGCTCTTGAACTCTAAATGGACTGCCCATGGTATACTTTACTCTGCTATGGTCACAATCTAGAGCAAAGGAATTTCTTACACGTTGTTAAATGTTAGAAAGTTATGTGCTTGAACCCACTCACAAATAAAAGTGAAAAGATTTTAAGATTAAATTATCCAGAAGACTTTGTAATGAGTTCCTAATTGCTATACCAATGAATTTGTCCATTTAAATATCTATAAATAAGTTACAGGGGAAATAGAAAAGCAGATTGATTCAATCAAATGTATATATTTTCAGCAATATATTTTTCAAGTTCTAACATGTCTGAGCAAGGGTATACTTCACATAATGGTGCCTGGCCAATGCAAATATGATATGATAAATTAGAGTGGACTACAACCCTTTTTGTCCTTAAGGGAAAAACAGAATAAAGTCAGAATAGAATAGAAAGGCCTATTTATATATTTTAAAATAGATTCCTTTAAATTTATGCACTTTTAGACAAAACTAGATGAAAGACAGAAAAAATTATTTCAACATTTGGCACAAACATTTTTGATGCCCCATTTTCATGTGGCAATATTAAAAAAAAAACAGAAAAATCACCACTTATATAATTTTTTATATATTTTTTCCTATTCTGTAGTAATTTATTTATGTTCTTGAAATGAATACATTTTTGTTACATGCATTGCAGGTATCTATTCCCAATCTGTGGTTTGTCTTTTAACTTTGTATATAGGCACTTTCAAAATTAGAGTTTCAAGCTTTTCTGTGCAACCCAGAGAGAGGTCTATACAGTGTTTTAATGGGTTCACCTTGTAACTTAAAGGGAAATTTTCACAATGTCTGAAGCCCTTGATATCCTGCAAATGAAGGAAGAGGATGTCCTCAAATTCCTTGTAGTAGAAACCCCCTTAGGTGGCACTAACCTTGACCTCCAAATGGAACAGTGCATCTAACAGAAGGAACGTGTTGGCGTCCACATCATAAATCTGAAGAATACCTTGAAGCTTCTGCTGGCCACTCATGCTATCTTCACCATCGGACTCCTGGCTGATATCAGGGTCATATTATCACCAGCTAGAACCCAAGACCTGATCTTTACTGCCCACATGCTTGTACTCATCGACCTTTGTCCCACATTTTTCCTTAAGCTCTTCTTTCCAGTTTATCTCTTAACTCAGGCAAA
Organism: Herpailurus yagouaroundi; assembly: GCF_014898765.1. Classification (NCBI taxonomy): domain Eukaryota; kingdom Metazoa; phylum Chordata; class Mammalia; order Carnivora; family Felidae; genus Herpailurus; species Herpailurus yagouaroundi. The sequence goes on from NW_024412440.1 coordinate 7,800,282, forward strand.
TGGAAAGTGAGACCACCCCTCAAGTGACAGTGACTTGCCCTGACAAGAGCTCCAGCCGGCCCAGACCACCCAGATCAGCTTCAGTGTAATCCGCCCCCCCCCCAACTCATGCCTGCGTAGATGGGAGTGACCTCTGGAATGACCATCAGCTACCTTTACTTCATTATGATGCTAAAATCTCTGCCCAAGGAGGAGCAAGAGCCTCATTTACATAACACACAATGTATATATAGATATGTTTCCTTAAGGCACATGCACACACAGCCTTATGCCTGCCTCTACAAGGATCCCCTTTTTTATTCTGACCCTAAATAAAAGGAACCTATCCACACTTGCTCAAGGAATCACAGCTTTGGAAGTTATTGTTTGTAATATTATTTGCTGCAGTTTCCTTTGTGTGACACGTGGCCTGGTGTAGCTTCTCTCTGTGACTCACCCAGGAGCAAACCCGTATTGGTTTGGTTACTATATCCTCCAGAAACACTAGCCCGTGAGCTGTGCTGAAGACTCCTGCTCTCACTGGAGCCACTCCTACTCCTGGCTGCTTACTTCTGGAAATTTCACTAACCAGATTAAGTCAGTCTCTGGGAGCCATAACGTCTGGTGGTAACTGAATCCAGGGCTGACCACCAGCCCCCACAGAGGTATCTTTTATTAACCTGCGTATCGTTGCTTTGTGTGACACAGACTTGCCTCTACTCTGTGTGAACTTAGTCACCCTATGCAACCAGCAGGTTTACTCAGTGGGTCTGATTTGGTGGGTGCTGGCCCAGGAAGTTCTGCGCATACATGGCACCATCTTCCAAAAACACACATGGTAGGTCATGCCTGATCTGCACCTCTCCAGAGATCGTGAAAAGATTGAAAAGGAAGACGAGGCCACTGCAGAAAAGGCTGTGTGACCAAGGAGGAATGGTGGAGAGGCAGGCTAGTCTGAAGGCTAGCAGGTGCCTCCCTGGCGGTTCCCCTCTGAAGACTGGAGTGCTCGGCTTGCAGCTAAACACAACTCTGCAGGTCCCATTGCTCAGGCCACTGAATGGGTAGGAACAAGGATGCAGTGGATGGAAGCTGTTTTTCCACAGACTCTTACACAGAAAATGAAAATAAGGGTGGTGAAAAAGAAACAGTTTCCAAAACTTGTGTCAAAAAAAGCCCCACCCCAGTAATTTCTCATTATGAGTGCAATGGATTCAATTACAATAAAAATCAGTTTTGGTCACCAGCTGCCAATAGGCATTCACTTTCCATTTGCCTTGATTGGTGATATATTTTGTTGGTTAATGAATAAAGTCACTAATGATAAAAAATATTCAACATTTATATCATTTGTTCATTCTTATCTTGGCTACTTTTTATTTTGTTTTCTTCACATTTAAAGAAAGAGATATATCTTGCTAACATTTTACATGTGCTAT
>NW_024412440.1:7806696-7849726 GCF_014898765.1 Herpailurus yagouaroundi
ATATATAAATTGTAAAAAACTTCTTATTCCCTAGGTTCTTTCTACAGTATTCCATAGGGAAATAGTAGCAAAAGAAGTTCTTTTTCTTGTGACTTTGTTTCATCTGTTCAAAGGAAATACTCTGAATTATTTGCTTTTCTTCCCTATTCACAGATTGATGTGCTACCTTTTAAAGCATGTAGTCAGAGCCATATTTTTCCTTGAATTTTACATACTGAGCATATATATCTTCTGGTAAGTTGCACCTTTTGTTCTTTTTTTTATGGCTTTTATGCATTGTTATTCCATTAGTACAAGGCTAGCTATTTCTACAAATGTCCCACAGAGAGAATATTTCAGTGACTTCCTTGACAATGCTGAAAGTCTTTGTTGAGCATTCTTCTGCCTTCTAATTCTGTGCTCTAATGTCACTCCCTGTGTTCCGGTTATATCAGGTTCACTTAATCTGATTCTGTCTGTCTCTAATCACTGGCTCTTCTGTTTTTCAGTTACACAGATCTGAGCCCAGCTTTGGCCTGCACTCACACAACTTTGGTCTGTCACTTAGGCACAGGTCCAAATAGGTTTTGATGTTTGCTACAACCAGTACTTCATGGGCAGCCTGGGGGGAAAGTTGTCAGAAATTTACCGCATAATTTTGTAGAATTTTACTTAGAATAAAATGAATTTTGTTTGGAATAGGCCTATTAGAAAACATGCCTTTAAAAAAAGTTAATTTGACGGGAAATAGCATATTAAAATAAGTCTACGTTAATAAAATTATTTAAGTGTGATTAGTATTTATTAGTATACTAATTTGAAAGTTGTGAAAATATGTACTTCGACACTTCTGTAACTTCCTAGGGTAAGCAATAATATAAGATTTTTTAACGAAAACATTCTAGGGGTGTCTGGGTGTGTCAGTTGGTTAAGCCTCTGACTTTGGCCCAGGTAGGTCATGCTCTCACTCTTCTTTCTGGGTTTGACTCCTGAGTTATTTTCTGTTCTGACAGCTCATACCCTGAGCCTGCTTTAGATTTGGGGTCTCCCTCTCTCTCTGCCCCTCCCCTCCTCACACTCTGAGTCCCTGTCTCAAAAAGTAAATAAATGTTAGAAAATCTTAAAAAAAAGAAAACATTCTAAAACTAAGCAGTACAAATAAGGATGATTTATCCATATAACTTTTCTAATTATTAATCAAATTTTGATATTACTATTAGTCTTTGATTTATACTATCATATTTATTTGAAATTAACAAGTTTGTGTTTCTTTTAAGAATATGTATTTTGTAAACCCTAGAGCAATGAAAAGAAAAAGCTAAGAGATAATTACTAAACAATAATAGCAATAAAATAGAATATTAAAAAGCATTAAATTAAACCAAATAAAGGCTAAAAATTCAAAAACTAGAGCAAAAACAAAAGCAAAAGTATAAAAGAAAGAGTGGTTTAAAAACAACCATGGTGATACGAGTATTACCTATAAACTGTTTAAACTCAGGGTCGAAGGAAGAAATTGTCATGAGTTATAAAAAGACTAACCTGTGTTTTCCATAAGAAAACCACTTTTAAAATTAGATAGTTGTTTAAATCTAAAAGGATCAAGAAAATATATTATAGAAACACTGTGCAAAAGATACCTAAAGAAATAACATTAATATTACATGATAATTTATAGATATGCTAGTATTTAGAAGAGGAGAAATTATCGTAGATAAGGAAGAAATGTTATAATGACAGAGGGAACAAATTATAAAGAGAAATAACAGGGTCGCCTGGGTGGCTCAGTAGGTTGAGTGTCTGACTTCAGCCTAGGTCATGATCTCATGGTTCCTAAGCTCAGAGCCTGGAGCCTGCTTCAGATTCTGTGTCTCCCCCTCTCTCTGCCCTTCCCCTGCTCATCTCTCTCTCTCTCTCTCTCTCTCTCTCTCACTCAAAAATAAGCATTAAAATTTTTTTTAAAAAGAGGATAAAGAATTAGAATTTTTATGAACCTAACAGATATATTTTACATAAAGCCATAATTGATAGGACTGATAAGATGAATAGATAAAAGTACAATATAGGTGAAGTTTTTTAATACTTTTCTCAAGTCCACCCTCAATAAATATGATGCCACTGCATTTAAATTCTAGAATCTTACAAAAATATATTTAATTTCATCTTTCTTGTCTTTGAATAATATTCATTATATATTTTATGTCTACTTATGTTATAAACCACACAATTCAATTTAAAATATGATTTTTTGCAATTTAAAGTATGATTTATTTGGAAGAGCTACATAACTCTGTGGACTGATATTTTCTTAAATGACCAATGGAGAATGTTAAAAAACCATTCATCTGGAAAAGATCCATTCAAAGCATAAAAGAGACTAATGAATTTGAAAGTAACAAATTACAAAAAGTGCACTAATATGGTTTTCTGATTCCTTATTGAAATTAACCTTTAAGAAGCTACCACTTGTCAAGTTTTGACATTATATTAAAGAAAAATATCTACAATTATCTGAAAAGGCTTTTAGAATACTTTTAACTTTTCAAATTACTTGTCTGTATTAAGAACAGATTTTCTTCATATACTTGAACTATAAAAAACATAATAATGAACTAAATGCAGAAATAATTGTGAGAATCCATCTATCTTTATTTACTACACAGAGATTTTCAAAATCTAAAGCATTGCCACTTTCTTCCTCACTATTTTATATATACTTTTTTTGAGGCATAAATGATATATAGCATTATATTAGTTTCAATTGTACAACATAATGATTTGATATTTGTATATATTGTGAAATGATCACCACAATAAATCTAGTTAATGTAGGCCATCATAGGTGTCACAATTTTTTGTGTGTGATTAGAACTTTTAGATCTAGTCTCTTAGCAACTTTCAAATGTATGATATACTATTATTAACTATAATTACCATGCTGTACCATGAATGTTTATTTTGTAACTGGAAGTTTGTACCCTTTGATCCTTTTCACCCATGTTGCTCACTCCTCACCCAGCTCCTCTGGCAACCATCAGTCAATTCTTTGTAACTGTGTCTTTTTTTTTTTTTAATTCCATATACAAGTGAGATCATACAGTATATGTCTTTCCCTGTCTGACTTATTTCACTTAGCATAATGCCCTCAAGGTCCATTCATGTTGTCACAAATGGTAAGATTTTTTTCTTTGGTAGGGATGAATAATACTCATATATATATCAATTTTGTTTCATTCATCTACTGATAGACATTTAGGTTGCTTCCAAATTTTTGGCTGTTTTAAATAATATGGCAATGAACATGGATCACAGGTGTGCAGATGTCTTTTACAGTTAGTGTTTTCATTTTTTTGGATAAATGCCAAAAGTGCAATTGTTGCACCATATGATATTTTCTTTCTTTCTTTTTTTTAAATGTTTATTTTATTCTTGAGAGAGAGAGAAAGAGAGTTTGAGCACAGTAGGGGCAGAAAGAGAGGGAGACACAGAAACTGAGGCAGGCGCCAGGCTCTGAGCTGTCAGCACAGAGCCCGATGGGGCCTCGAACTCACAAACCGTGAGATCATGACCTGAGCCAAAGTTGTACACTTGACTGACTGAACCACTCAGGTGCCCCTGATATTTTCATTTTTAATTTTTTGAAGAACCTGCACTGTTTTCCATAGTGGCGGCACCAATTTACATTCCCATCAACATGCACAGTGGTTCTATTTTCTCCATATTTTTGCTAACATTTGCTATTTTGTATCATTTTGATAATTGCTGTTCTAACAGGTATGAGGTGATATCCTCTTATGATTCTGATATGCATATAGTTATTTTTTGTATATAGGTATTTAAAAATTTTTTTAATGTTTATTTATCTTTGAGGGAGAGAGAGGAACATGAGTGGGGGAGGGGCAGAGAGAGGGGGGAGACACAGAATCTGAAGCAGGCACCAGGCTCTGAGCTGTCAGCACAGAGCCAGATGTGGGGCCCAAGCCCACGAACTGTGAGATCATGACCTGAGCTGAAGCTGGACGTCTAACTGACTGAGCCATCCTGTTAGTTGCCCTTTTGTATACAGCTAATTTTTTAATTTAAATATTTGTTTACATTAAAATATAGCAATATAGTGGATTTGATTTTTACTTTATCAATAAAGAGGTATTAAAATTTTCAGTTTTTATTTTTTTTGTTGTGATAAGAACACTGACTCATTACTTTCTTGAACTTTTAAGTGCACAATACAGCGTCATCAAGTATAGACACAATGCTGCACAGCAGATCTCTAGAGCTAATTTTGTTTATCTTGCTTCACAGCATCTTTATACTCATTGACCAGCTTCTCATTTCCCCATTGCCTGACAATCACCATTCTACTCTCTGTTTCTATGAGTCTGAGTATTTTAAATACTTCTTTTAAGTGGAATCAGGCCAGGGGCACCTGGGTGGTGCAGTCTGTTACATGTCTGACTCTTGATCTCAGTTCAGGTCATGATCTCAGAATCCCCACATGGAAATCTGCACTGATTTTCAGACCCTGCTTGGGATTCTGTCTTTTCTTCTCTCTGACCCTCCCCTGTTTGTGTTCTCTCTGTCTCTCTTTCTCAAAATAAATACACTTAAAATATTTTAAAAAGTAAAGGGAATCAGGCCAGGGTCCTCCACGTTGTCATATAAGGCAGGATTTCCTTCTTTTTAAGGAGTAAATAATGTTCCATTGTATGCATATGCCAATTTTTCTTTATCCATTCAACCATCAATGAACATTTAGATGGTTTCTGTACCTGTTATTGAGGGTAGTGCTGCCATGAACATGGGGATGCAGATATTTCTTTGAGATCCTGATTTCAGTTCTTTTGGATATATACCCAGAAGTGAGATTGCTGAATCCCTGTATTTGTTCTATTTTTAGTTTTTGAGAAATCTTCATGATGTTTTCCCTAGTAGCAGCACCAATTCCCAACAAGAGCGCACATGGGTTTCCAAACAAAAGCTCTATCTCACAATAGATTGATATTCCTGAGGCTAAGCAAAGAATGCGTGACAATGGAAAAAAATAACAGTGGTTGGTATACTGTTTGTTTGTTGTTTTGCTGGCACTTTAAATGTTCCTTTTTGTTTTCTGACTCTATAATTTCTGACAGTATGTCTGTGGATTCTTATCATTATGCTCTGTATATAAGAAGTCTCTAGTTTTTAAAATATTCTTTCTGGGGTTTGAGGGTGGCTTAGTTGGTTAAGTGCCCACCTCTTGGTTTTGGCTCAGGTCCTGATTTCATGGTTTGCAAGTTTGAGCCCGTGTCAGGCTCCTTGCTCAGAGTGCAGAACTTGCTTGGGATTCTTTCTCCCTCTCTCTCTGCCCCTCCTCCAATTGTGCTGCTCTCTCCCTCTCCCTCAAAATAAATAAATAAAGCTTAAAATAAATAAATAAAATATTTCTTTTATACTAGTGTTTTTTTTTTCCAATTTAATTATGGTGTTCTTAGTTGCTTATACTCCTTACAGTTCATTGACCTTTTTGTATTAATAGGTTTATAATTTTCTTTAAAATTAGAAAATTTTCTGCCATTTTCTCTTCAGTTTGTTATGTTTTTCTCCGTTTCTTCATGTTTGTTTTTTACTTCCCTTTCCTTCCTGTCCATGTTGTACTAACTCCATGTATGTTAAACAGCTTGTTATTGTCCTAAGTTACACTGACTCTTCATTATTTTTAGTCTATATTCTCTCTGTGTTTTGCTTTGGATGGTTTCTATTGCTCTGTCTTCCAGTTCAATGATCTTTTCTTCTCCGTTTTTTAATCTATGGTTAATTGCATCCAGTATATTTTTATTTCAGACCTTGTAGTTTTCATTTCCATAAAGCCAATTTAGTTCTTTTATTATTTTTTTTCCTTTTCTCTCCTCATTATGTTTAAAATTTCCTTTAAATTATTGAGCATCTTTGTGATAACTATTTTAAGGTCTCTGTCTATAAATCACATCATTTTTCTCAATTTCAGGACTATTTCTGTTGAGTTGTTGAGTCACTTCTGTTGCTTTTTAAAATTTTTGGTCTTAATATATTGCTTCTTCTCATCACTAAGTCTAATCTTCTAAGTTCTTAAATTAACACATACTATAAACATGTTTATTGACTGGATTTTTTTTATTAGCTACTGATTACATATTGCTTTATATTTTGTATATTTGGGCACATACATCTGTCTGTACACATATATGTATATATGTGTACACATATATTGCATACAACATAAGTTTTATATGTAATATATATGGTATTTACACATTTATTCCATATATATGCAGGATACAGTGTGTATATATATCAGGCTTATTCTGTGTACATGTATGCATTCAACACATATATAATTACTATATTAATAAATTACAACATCCAAATGACAAAAATACAATTTTTCAAATTCATTGAATTTTACAGATGAAAGGCCTTGCCCAGTCTCACTAGATTACAGACAAACTACAATCACAAAAGCTGCAATTTTTGTTTAAAGTTAATAATGAGGAAGCCTAAATCATAAGTCCTGATTCCAGTTTGATGTGGTTTCCACTTTATCATCCTAATCTGAGAGATTTCAATAAGTCATTCCTGGAAATTCCAAATCCCAGTAGCTTCTAGAGAAAACAATTTATCTATTGCCTATGTTTTAAAAGCCATCACTTTTGCCTGAGGTATCACCTAACACAAATTATTTCACATTGTAATAACATAGACAATGATGCATACTATAAAAACTTATTTATGGTTTGCTATATCACACTAAGTAAAAGTATGTGAGAATATTAAAGTGTTTAGTTACTTTTATGTTTTTAATTATTCTGGCTTTTTAAAGGTAAATTCATCATTTCTCTACCAGTACATTTCCTTGCCAGGCTAGAAGTATACACAGTCTAGTGGATATGCTAATGATGAAATGGACTTTAGAATTATTTCATTTAGTACATAATTATTGAGTGACTGCTCCTTGCCAGGAACTTATGGCATAATATGACAAAATTAATATTTCCAGTATTCCTCTAAAATTATCACTACTAGGGGCGCCTGGGTGGCGCAGTCGGTTGAGTGTCCGACTTCAGCCAGGTCACGATCTTGCGGTCCGTGGGTTCGAGCCCCGCATCGGGCTCTGGGCTGATGGTTCGGAGCCTGGAGCCTGTTTCAGATTCTGTGTCTCCCTCTCTCTCTGCCCCTCCCCCGTTCATGCTCTGTCTCTCTCTGTCCCAAAAATAAAATAAAAAAAAATTTTTTTTTTTTTTTTAATTATCACTACTATAATATTCAAGTGCATTCTATTAACTAGTTTGGAGAAAGTAACACTCTATATAGCCTGCTGTTTTCCTTCCAGTAACTAGGGAGAATTAGACTTATTAACAAATTAAATTAATCCTTTTTAAATGCATGAAATTGTTGAGGATTTAAATCAGATTCTCTAAAATATGACTTTTAGAGGCAAATTCCGACATATACATACATGTCAGTATAATATAAAAACCTTCAGACATATAATAATACCATTGTAAAATAGAAAACTTTTAGCAAAACACATGCAAAACTCTTTTTTCAGTCTTGTTTTTGTTTAACATGGGAATATTATTTTATATTCATTTTACATAAAAGTAAATATCAAAATAGAAGGAATTATGTAGATAAAAATGATATGTTTTTTGGCTCCTTTGGAAGCTAGGAGAAAAAAAAGCCCTTTGAAAATTTCAACAAGTTTTACAGTATTGTTTATTATAATGTCTAATGTCTTAATTCCTTTTTCTATAAACCTGACATCTTTTTAAAGAAGTATTTTTCCTTAAAACCAAATAACATATTTTAAAATCTCGTTCAGCAATCTTTACCCTTTACTAACAGAACATGATCAGCATTCTTAACATTGATGATATTACTTAAGATCTCTGTAAATTAAACACTTATTCATGGGACCCTGAATATTTCTTCATGATCTCCAGCTTGATTATTTTAACTGAGTTTTAATCTAAGTCTCCTAAATTGTCATAAAAATTAGGCTGATTCTCTGTCCCTCTGAGACTGTGGTATAAAAGCCCATCCATCACGGTGTATCTAATTAAGAAACTAAGTTAAGAGGTGTTTGAACAAGATATTTGAAAATCTCAGGGGACCAGACAATTGAATTGGTATTTCAGACATATCAAATTAGTTAATGATTTGGGAATCTTTATTCTGCAAGAGTATGTAAATTAAAAAAGAATAATGAAATTCATTAAAGCTCGGTATCAGGGAGGAAGGAGGGCCTGTGCACCACAGCATGTAATTGTAAGAACCTGCTCCATTCAGATAGAAGGACAGGAAGCTAGGGGAACAAAAAAAGCAATTTGAACAGATTAATTTCATATTGGACATAGATAATTACAATTATTTTTCTTTATATTTTTAGGGTATCTTTCTCATAATTGACAAACCCATATTTGGTAACGAGGCTTGTTTTCCATTTTCACTTCACCATATGAACTTGTAAGATAAATGTCTTGCCATTCAAAATGACAATAGATGTTGAATTTTTTTTCTTGAAACTTAACAAAGTATTTTTTTATTCTGTCAGCCTATTTTGATACTGAAAAAAGCAGAATAAAAGTATACTGCTTTATCCAAAAGCATGGAGTGAAAGGAATATTAAATCTGACCCAACAAATAACTGGACTGGAATATGTATTCAGAATGTAAACAAAACCTTTTTGCCTGTTCCAAAGCAGTATACTCATGGTTCTTTTAAAGCATATAAGATAAGAATGCAACCTATGATAATATTTGGCTCAATAAAATAAAAATAATTTCTTCCATTTGGTATCATTTTATTTGCCCATCAAAAATATTCATTTTTAACGTATCATTTAAAAGACTTAGACTCAGATAAAATATATAAAGGGTTGGGATGCTTGGGTGGCTCCATTGGTTAAGCATTTGACTCTTGATTTTGGCTCAGGTCAGGATCTCGCCTTTTGTGAGTTTGAACCTGGCACAGAGCCTGCTTGGGATTCTCTGCTTCTCCCAGATCTCTCTCTCTCTCTCTCTCTCTCTCTCTCTCTCTCTCTCTCTCAAAATAAATAAATAAACTTTAAAATATATAAAGGGTTTTAGAACATGCTAGAGGTATAAAAATAATATACTTTTCCTAAATAAGAAAACTGTAGAAATATAAAAGCCAAATGTTGGTTGGAATTATGATACTCAATTTAAAATTTTTTTCTAACGTCTATTTATTTTTGAGACAGAGAGAGAGAGAGAGGGAGAGAGAGAGAGAATGAGCAGGGGAGGGGCAGAGAGAGAGGGAGACACAGAATCTGAAGCAGGCTCCAGGCTCTGGATGCAGGGTTCAAACCCACAAACCTCAAAATCATGACCTGAGCTGAAGTCCGATGCTTAACTGACTGAGCCACCCAGGCACCCCTATGTTACTCCATTTAAAACTACAATATCCCAGGGACTCTAGGATATTAGCATGTTCCCTCCCAATGCCTTCTCCTCCTTTCTCCTCCTTGGCTAATCCCTCCAACCCTAGAGGCTGCATATTTGACTTTTTATAAGAATTCTGCCTTTTGTTAACCTCAGAAACAAAGAAAATTGTAAACATTTGCAAGATACTATTTATTGTGTCCACAAGGTGAATGCTGAAATCATTAAATTGTTATATATTAAAATTAACAGAGGTAAAAATACAGTAGATAACGTATTCATTCTCAAGGGGATTCTCATTGAGATGGAATGCATTCAGGGTAACACATTAACAGTAAAACTGGAAGCAAATATTCTTGAAATAGAAATGGTATTTATAAAGAAAACAATCCTAAAATAGAAATAAAGGATGTGAGCAAAAGTTTATGAGTAAGGATATCCACTGCAATATTATTCCCAATAGTGAGAATGATGGCAAAACAATAGGGGAAAGGGTTAAATATACAATGGTAAATCTCTCAACTGCACGGTTTAAGCAGAAGGAATATTTATTGACAATAAAAAATGGTCATGATTTAATATCATGAGTGAAGAAAGCATAATTTGAGAAACAAGATATATTGCACAATATGATTCCAAAATATTTCTTTTAATTTTATAATTATATTTACATAGAAAAAAAAGACTGAAACACAATGCACTATTATATTGTTAAATTGAACACTAAGAGTCTGAATTAACTGGGATATTAATTTTTTATTCTTTACTGATTCCCATATTTCCTTCTTGTTTTAAATGAAATTATACGGTAGTAGAACCCCTTATTCAGTTTCACTTGTACAGTTTTGTTTACCTGCTGTTGACTGTGGTCCTGATGCAGATGACTGATCCCTTTTTTGATGTATCATCAGAAGGTCAGTAGTGCCTAAGCCTAGCTCACAATTCCTATGTCATTCACCTTACTTCATCTCATCACAGAGGCATGGTATCATCTCAGATCATCACGAGAAGAAAGGCAAGTCCAATACAAGATATTTTGAGAGAGAGAAAGGCTGCATTCATATCTTTTTTTTTAAATATGAAATTTATTGTCAAATTGGTTTCCATACAACACCCAGTGCTCATCCCAACAGGTGCCCTCCTCAATACCCATCACCCACCCTCGCCTCCCTCCCACCCTCCATCAACCCTCAGTTTCTTCTCAGTTTTTAAGAGTCTCTTGTGTTTTGACTCCCTCCCTCTCTAACCCCTTTTTTTTTTCCTTCCCCTCTCCCTTGGTCTTCTGTTAAGTTTCTCAGGATCCACATAAGAGTGAAAACATACGGTATCTTTCTCTGTATGACTACACTTAGCATAACAGTCTCCAGTCCCATCCACATTGCTACAAAAGGCCGTATTTCATTCTTTCTCATTGCCACATAGTATTCCATTGTGTATATGAACCACAATTTCTTTATCCATTCATCAGTTGATGGACATTTAGGCTCTTTCCATAATTTGGCATATAACTTTTATTACATTATATTATAATTATTCTAGTTCACTGTTAGTTATTGTTAATTTCTTACTGTGCCTAATTTATAAATTAAGCTTTATCATAATATAAATAATATAGGAAAAATAGTAGAAAAAACATATATAGTGTTTTGTGCTATCTATGGTTTTAGGCATTGATTGGAGGTCTTGAAACACATTCCCTGTGGATAAAGGGGAACTACTCTATTACTTTATCAGAAAAATATCAGTGATAAAAATGTAATTCCTGTAAGATTTATTTTCCATTTAAAAATATATTTTTCAGGGGCGCCTGGGTAGCTCAGTCGGTTAAGTGTCTGACTTTGGCTCAGGTCATGATCTCCTGGCTTGTGAGTTAAAGCCCTGCGTCGGGCTCTGGGCTGACAGTTCAGAGCCCAGAGCCTGTTTTGGATTGTGTCTCCCTCTCTCACTGCCCCACCCCCCGCTTGAACTCTGTCTCTCAAAAATAAATAAACGTTAAAAAAAGTTTTAATATATTTTCAAAACAACAATAAAAAGCATCATGTTATAACAAATTTATTTTCCCCAGTGTGGGAGAAAGATAACTTTTATTAAGTTTATGAAGCAAATGCACAAATAATTATATTTATAAACATATATAAATGTAATTTTCTGGTTATTAATATTTGGTAAAAAATTGTAATTAATATTATTTACATTTCCTGAAGAACTCCTATAATAATACTTATGAAGTTTCTTCATTGTTATCTTGTTTTTTAATTTCTTATTTTGAGACACAGAGAGAGAGAGAGCACAAGTAGGGGTGGGGCAGAGGGAGAAGGAGGAGAGAATCCCAAGTTGGCTCCGTGCTGTCAATGTAGAGCCCAACATGGGGCTAGCTGTCACTAACCGTGAGATCATGACCTGAGCTGAAATTAAGAGTCAGACACTTAATTGACTGAGCCACCCACGCACCCTGTTTCTTCTTCATTATTTTAGACATTGTGGTTATTGTCAAGTCTCATTTTATCTAATCTCACTTTGACACTAGCCCAGGGTTTTTGGTGGTCTGAAACAGTCAAGGTAATACAATTCCACTGGTCAAATGATTATGTCAAAAAAGACTCTCAATTTAAATAAATGAGTACTTGGAATGCTGCCCAGCATGGTGGCTTCAGCAGTATTCATTTAGACTAAATTGGCTCAATAAGGGCAAAGCTTAGGACAAAATTCCTGTGGCTCAGAAAGTCCTCCCTTCTAGAAGCAAGTAAGGAATCTAGTCACCATGGCTTCTGTTCCCAAGAGCAAGCCAAAGAAATAAGTTGGTCCAGAGAGGTCAGCAGATCTGAAGATATCCCACCGCCTAACTGACCATGCCTGAAACTTGCCTTACTTTAGGATATTTCAACTACATGAGTCAATAATAAATATTCATTGTTTAAGGAAATTTAACTTTTATTTTCTGTTACATAAAATTGTCAGCATAACAACTGAAATAATGTCACAAATTTAATTTTATAGTAAATTTCTTAAACCTTGCATCCAGTTATATTGAACTATGATTCAAACAGATCACATGCTCTGTCTTTGAAGTTACATAGGATTTTTTCTTTACTGTAACACAGGAACTACTGATATAAGTACGATCATATCCTGCCACACGGGCATTGTAGTATGAATTCTGCTTCATTTGAAGTACATTAATGTCAGCGTGGTTTTCAACATGGGCATGTTTACTTTTTACAAGCAGAATTCTATACTTAAAAAATAACATGATTCATTTGGAAGGACACTCAGAAATGGACAGGTTGTTAATAATAAAGACAATGTTTCATTTGGGAGAATTTATTTACATATTTATCTCCATATATTTTAATACTCAAACACTTATAAACTTCTGATCTATTTTTATTTCCTTTAAAAGTAAAATTTCCTTGCAATGATATGTTCCTGATATGACTCAATGATGTGTATATTTCAGCTTATTGAGTTAAAATTCTCTTCATGCAAGAAGCATAGTGAAGGTGTACTTTTTTAAATGAAATTCCATGAACAACCACCCATGTCTTAAGTTGTTTCTGAAGTAGAGCATGCAAAAAATTGTAGTGGAACAATCACAGTGATGTTGAATGTTCAATGTTCACACTAAACATGTTTGCATTTTTAATGACTTTAGAAAAGTCACTCTAAAGTCTAGATCAAAATTTCCTAAAGTAATGTATGATTTTCAAAGAAGTGTACTATTTTGAATCTGATTATCTTACAGAAAACTCATACTCATTAAACTAGCAAACAGAATGTCGTGATTTTGAAAAGCAGGACTAAATGTCCATAATATATCAGTAATGGTAAGCTTTGTTAGATTAGATAGGATGGGAAAAAGGTGTAGCCATTACACAATTCTACCTAAGACCAACTTCTTAGTGGAGCAGTGTTAGGTGTAAGCCCCTGTGCCTTTAAAACCCAAACTTGTGATTTCTCTTTACTTTACCTGTTTAATGATGGATTCATAGATCTGCTGTATGTATACAATAAAATATGTCTTTAATGTTAGTTTCAACATTTTTACAGCGGGAATTTCACATAAGTATCAAGTGAAACTTGATACTTTAATTCAGAAATAAATATTTCCATGGAAATATTTATGGAAATATTTCCATAAATAAACCAGGCACAGATTTTAAAAACTAAAACATCTTCATGGGTTACTTATATTCCAGGTAGTATTCACCAGGGATATGACTATCAAAATGAGAATAGAATAACACAGAATATTATATAATCATTTTAAATATATTCAAAGATGTGGTATAGGGCCTGAAATTGAGATTCAGTGTTAAGTGCCACTTTGACATCTGGGAAAATTGAGAGGACTTCACATGGCCAAACTACCAGTGCTCCTCTCCACTCTGCTTCCTTGGATAAGATTCTTCAGCCAAATACTTCTCCTTATCATGGAAACCAGGCATAGATTCTGCTTATCCCTGAGTGGCAGACATAGGTTCCCTGCCAGCCTGCAGAATTATTCTAAGAAGGCTGTGGCAACTGACGGTCACCTCATCCTCTTGTTACTACAAAGCCTGCCTCCCACAGCCTCTGTTTCTTACTCTGTTCTCCTGAGTTCAAACCCTGCATTTGAGCCTCTTCTCCCAGGCTGTGGATCTATGTGACAAGTAAATGGCTGTTTTTGTGATCTGTCTGCTGTTAGGTATTGTGCATTCACCTCCTTTGATCTATTAGGGTGGAAGAGAGGATCCCTTCCTCACCCTTGAGGTGAATAGCAGGCTTTCAGAAAAAAAAAAAAAAAGATTCTGGATCTTAAAATATTAGCTCTCATTCAGACTCTGAGGCTGCTTCCAAATAATTAAAAAAGCACCACCACAACATGACTAATGTTTCTTAGATTGGATTTTATTTTATTGTCTGTACAAATCACAACTTAGAATTTTCTAGTTTTCATGGTCTTTATGTCTTCACACTGTGCCCATAGTCCATGGCATTGCTAATGTAGAGTGCCTGATGCTCCGATTATAAAGTTGGATGGAAATATATGCCATTCAATCTTAATGACAAGTAAATATTCTTGTTCTGATTGGGCTGATTATTTTGCACTTTACATTCAGGGCAATGTATGTGCTTGTGAATTGTGTGTGATGGTAGACTGATGGTGTGCCAGCATCAGGTGCCTGTGGCATTGCTTATGTTACCCTGAAAATACTAAAATATGTGTTTATCCTTCAAAGGTAATATTTTCTTTGCATTTCTTTGAACAGGTGATTTTTTTTTCCAAATAGGGCAATACCACCATGAGATGAGGTAATATGATAAACTTTTGTAAGAAGAATCTCTTTATTGGATAAGGTTAGCAAACTAATGCTGTCAGAGATTGTATTACACTATCCCTTGTGTATGCTTGTAGTGCGATTTTCAGAAAAGATCATTTCAGAGAAGTGAAGAATAAATCGCTGTATTCTCTCTCCAAAAACCTTTTCAAAATAGATTTGACAGTTGAGTGATTACATCTCTAATGGAGACTGTGATAGAATATGTGAGATTAAAAACTCTGCAGCCTTATCCATGAGGCACTGAACAAAAGGGGTCAACAGAAACACAGAGTCCCCCATATCAAACCCAGATAACTAATCAACTTAACTCTGCCCTCAATACATAGAGGTTAAGATCTGTGCCTGCCACAGTCTTTGTCGTTCAGGTTTCAAAACCCTATAGTTTTTCTTCCTATAAAGATCTTATCAATTTGATCAGGAACTTTGAGGCTAAAATTAATATCTGGATGTACGATGGTATACTTGGGAAAATAAAACTTTCTGATTCTCTTTAAATTTCCAAAAAGGCTGTTACAAGGAAATGTGTGAGGAATAGTATCTGTCTGGTTCTCATTTAATTTAGACTTTAAGATTTACAACCTAAGAGAAGATAACTAAATGGAGAAATGATCAAATACCAAATACTAATCTATGTTCTATTAGAGTTGGCACATCCATGGACCTATTCCTACATTTTATCTTGTAGAATTGTTTGTGTTCAAAATAATGGGAAGCAAATATCTCGTATGGGTAAATAAAACATACCATCAACTATCTTCTGAAAAGATAGCCAAAAGATTCTATTTCCTACCTGAAGATTAACCATTCAACTAAATGGCTACCTTACAAAGAAATATTATTGGAAAATAGAATTGAGATGAAGAAACGTGAATATACAGCAAAACTCTATAACTTAAAATATTTAAAAATGTTACTATCTGTTTGCTGTAGTGAGAGTCTGGATACTTTTATGATCATTTACGTATTTTGGTGGCCGGAATACTGAAGAAGTAGAGCTGTAATTATTTTCTTTAAAATGTTTATTTATTTTAGAGAGGGGGGAGGGAGAGAGAGAGATAGAGAGAACAAGTGGGGGACGGGCAGAGAGAGAGGGAGACAGAGGATCCAAAGTGGCCTCCTCACTGACAGCAGAGAGTACAATGCAGGGCTTGAACCCACCAACTGTGAGATCATGACCTGAGCTGAAGTCAGATGCTTAACTGACTGAGCCACCCAGGTGCTCCTAGAGCTTTAATTCTTTCTGACCATTTATGCCCCACTCATCCTCCCATTCTACATAAGGTTTCTTCTCAGATTACAACTGAAGGCATGCACACTAATTACTCCCAATTTTGTCTTTCACTGTAGATATTAACCAAATATAGAATATCAGCCCTCTCATGCTTTTTTCCACAAAAAAGGTATCTTTTCTCCCATAACAGCAGTATTTTTAAACAAAGATCATATCTCAGATTCATGTGAAACATTTATTTGTTTGTATGGTTATAAATTATAGGTGCCTAAACACTAGCTCAGACCTACCAAATCAGTACCTTGGACAGAGTGGGACTCAGCGTGTGTATTTTTCAACAATCCTTGGTTAAGAAATCGTGCTCTAGAGGGCAGAGATAATTATATGCTCTTCCTGGCAGTTGGGGTTTTCCTGCTGATGTTGTCTCTGTTGCTGCTTGCTCTGCTGTCTTAGCACTTCTTTTAATAACAGGTGTGGTAGGCCCACTGCTGGCAAAAGTAGAGACCAACACCAGCATTGTGGAGCTGGGCTCTTTCTTAATGCTGTGCTCTCCTCACACCATTAATTCTGGCCTGAGGCCAAAGAAAGAATCCTTTCTAAAGGTGGGATAATTTTCAAAACCAAAGAGCATCAATGCTCAGTCTTATGACTGAGTCTAAATTAGAGTCTAAATTCAAAGAATAAAACTCTATTTCACACTTATTAATAGCTGTTTGCTGGTATTCCCTATATTCCTTGCTTATACTAATATCATGCATTAGATTTACTCAAGAGAACAGGAAAGGAGACAAACTTCCAGCTGTGAGAGGCTGCCCTGGAAATGAAGCAAAAGCAAAGGTGGCTTAAAAAAATCATAATGGGTAAGCACAACAGGAAGAGTGAGTCTAACAGTTGTAGATGGTTACTGTAACTGACATTTGTCATATTAATGATCACCTCTTGAATAGCATTTCCATAATTGGGGAAATTTCCATTGGTCCTCTCTCTCAGATGTAGAAACCAGAATTTGAATTCTCAGGTTCCCTAGCAAATAAAAGGTGGATATGTGACTTAATACTTTTCCAATCATTCATACAATTTCATTCATAGTAACTGACTGGTGGCAAGGACTTTGTGCTGCAACTCCAGTGTTGCCACTATAGATGGTAATAAAGAATGAGAAGAACGTCAGGAGTTGTGTGATTGATTGACCTGCTGAGGCAGAAGTAGAAGTGCCTGAGAAGTGGCTTTGTAAAGATGAACACCTTTCATTTTCCACTTGATGATGGAAAGCACAGCACCAGCAGTTTCCTCAAAAGGCTAGTTCTATGGTGGGATTTGACAACGGTTTCCAGAGGAAGAGAATCAGGATTATCCCGGTGAACTTTTTATCTATCAAGCTTTTCCTAATTTTTAAACAAACCCTATTTTTTTTTGCATGAATTAGGCAAAGTGAATTTTCTTGTTGCAGCTAAGTTCCCAGAGCATACATAAGTAAGACTATACATGGTTGCAGGCAACATACCTTCCATTCATGGGAAGATTGCACTTTGTTTTTTGCTCGGGTCAATCCTGAAGACAGTAAGAATTTAGCTAGCGTGAGACTTTATCACATGGCATGCAGGGACAAAATAAATAAATTCCGTGTAACTGCTCTGAATAAAATACTTGTTGAAAGCAAAGCTGTAGGGGAACCAAGAGGCTATTCAGATAAATTGTATAAGAGTGAGAGATTGATTTCATGCTTTTAATTACGCAGGAGGGCTTGCAGAAAAGGAATGATATATGCAAAATCCAAAATTTTCAGATCAAGCCATAGTCTGAGAACCATGAGATTTGTATAAGCATTATAAAGAATCTTAATATTTGCTGCCAAAGCATTAATGTAGCCAAAAAAGTAAATTCAACATTTGCTTTTGTGAATTTTTGGAATTCAATATTTTTTTTATTTAAACCTTAACCAGATTCCTTAATGGAAAGCTAGGTTGTTGCTAAGAAAGAATATAACTCTATGGATTCTAATGGAATGGAATAAAGACATTCAGATGATTCAAATGACTCACATTCTCCTGGATCCACAACTTCACTGACTCTCCATTGCTAACCTCCTCCTCTGCACAATGAAGATATTTCTGCCTTGTTTTAAGACCCTTTAAAACAAAACAAAAACCTACCTGAGACTGTTGCCTGGCAAGAGGAATCCAATCCTGATGTCCACCCTTAAAATGTCATCTTGCTAGACTTACAAATAGAGTCAAATCCCAGTATGAGCTTCGTGTGAGGGAGGGAGCACTTTATTTTTTTTTTTATTTTTTTTTTAAATTTTTTTTTAACGTTTTTTATTTATTTTTGGGACAGAGAGAGACAGAGCATGAACGGGGGAGGGGCAGAGAGAGAGGGAGACACAGAATCGGAAACAGGCTCCAGGCTCTGAGCCATCAGCCCAGAGCCTGATGCGGGGCTCGAACTCACGGACTGCGAGATCGTGACCTGGCTGAAGTCGGACGCTTAACCGACTGCGCCACCCAGGCGCCCCGAGGGAGCACTTTATAAAGCAAATTAAGAAAAGGTTTTCACAGCAATATACATAATTGCAAGATTTTTCAAATTGGCTAGCTGCAGATCTGTGGAATACACGTGGTTCTGGGAACATAAGGGGGAGAGGTGCAGTTTCAGATATGATCAATTTGCTGATATGGATGCAGCTATCAGACATTCTAAATTCAAAGTGTTAACACAAAGGTCTGAAAATAATTGATTGTTAACAATTTCTTGACTGAAAAGTGGACCAGTGTGTGACTTTGCTAAATAAAACGAAAATGCCAGATTCCTTCATGTTATGTGGAGAGGTAGAAATGTTAGAATGGATGTATTACGTGTGACTTTCTCTGCCAGCACTCAACTATTGCCTGCAGGAAGCCACAGAAAATATTTTCATTAAAAAGACGTTGAGAAATACCACAAAGAATGAAACACCAGTATCTTAAAAGTACTGTGGTGTTTGTTCTCTTTAAGCAAGATAGATGGATAATGACATTCCCACTGAAAAGGATTCTTAAGAACAATTAGAAGAGTTTAACTTAAGAGATAAAGTGTGGTGAGTCACAGTAATAACTAGCAGGAACATTTGGACATGTCTAGTTGATCAAGGAGTCTCTAGGATAAAGATAGACAGTCAGACATTGAACTGTTAATCTTTACCTCTTCCCCAAATAAGCATAAATAAATAAACAAAAAGCTTTCTCTAGTAAATGGAAACCTTATTCAAACCATCAAGATAGTCATAATTTTTAATTTAATTTTCTGATGTAAGTCAATCACAGAATAAAAATGCAAAAAAAGAATTTTGATTTCAATTCTGATGTGGACTGAACAAACTCCTAAATAATACATGGGCCAAAGAAGAAATCTCAAAAGAAGTTAAAAATACTTGAGGCAAATTTAAGTGAATTACAAGCTGTCAAAATTGTGGGATGCAGCAAAAGTAGTGTTTACAGGGAAATGTATAGCATTGAATGCATATATTAGAAAAGAAGAAGGTTCTCAAATCAATAACCTAACTTTGCACTTGAAGAAGCTATAAAACAAAATAACAATGTAAGCCTAAAGCAAGCAGAAGAGGAGAAATAGTAATTAGACCAGAAATAAATTAAATTGAAAACCAGGGAATCAATAGAAAAAAAATCAATGAAATCAAAGTAGTTTCTTTGAAAAGATAAGTGAGATTTGAAATAATCTAGCCAGGCTAACAAAGAATAATAATAATTTTAAAAAAAGAAGACAAAAGTTACTAAAATCATAAATGAAAAAGGGATTATCACCATGTATCCTTTTGATATTAAAAGTATAATAAGGGTAAGTTATGAAATCTTTATGGCCATAAATTTGATAATTTAGTGGAAAGGGACCAATTCCCTGATAAACACACACAAAAAAGCCAGAAACTCCCAAAACTCACCTAAGGAGAAATGCATAATTTGAAAAGGCCTATATCTATTAAAGAACTGAGTCAATAATTAATAACTTCCAAAAGAGAAAACATCAGGTACAGATAGTTTTCCTGATGAGTTTTATCAAACATATAAAGAAGAAGTTATACCAATTCTCTATAATTTTACCCAGAAAATGGAAGCAGAGAACCACTGTCCAACTTGTTCAATTAGGTCAGCATAAACCTAATACCAAGTGAGATAAAGACATTATAAGAAAGGAAAACTGCAAAACAAAATTTCTCAAAAAACATCGAGGCAAAAATCCTCAAAAAAATATTAACAAATCAAGTCCAATAATGTGTGAAGATTATACTCTACCCCTAGTGGAATTTATTTAAGGCATATAAGACTGGTTTCAACATTCGAAAATCAATTAATGTGATCCACAATGGCTTAAAAATCATCTTAATTGATGCCAAAAAATTATTCTACAAAACCCAACACTCACAGTAATAAAAACACTCTGCAAAGTACACATGGAAAGGAAGTTCCTTAATTTTGGATTTGACAATGAGTTTGTAGATACAACACCAAAAGAATATTCCATTTGAAAAAATTGATATTTTGAATGTACTAAAATTGAAAACCACTTTTTGAAATACACAAAGAGCCTCTCTAGAAGACAGCATAGACATTTTTGTATAAAAACAAACAAACAGACAAACAAAAAACAAAACCCAAACCATATTCTTAGTTTGTGCTCCTTGATATTTACCCAAATGAGTTGAAAATTTATGTCACCACAAAACGCTACACATCAGTATCTTTAGAAACTTTATTCATGACTGAAAAAATCAGAAGATTTCCTTCAATAGATGAATAATTAAACAAATTATATGTCCACATAATACAATATTATTATAAAATACAATGAAATGAAATTTCCAGCCATGAAACACGTGGAAGAACCGTAAATGCATATTGCTAAGTGAAAGAAGAGAGTCTAAACAGTCTACATGCTATATCATTCCAATTATATAAAAAATACAAAGTAAACCTAAAAAGACAGTGAGATCAATGACTACCAACGGTTTAGCATAGTGGGAGAGAGGAAGACTAGGGGGAAACTCAAAGGATTTTTAAACCAGTGAAACTATTTTGTACAATAGTGTAATGGTGGATACATGACACAAATCATTTGTTAAAACTCATATTACATTACAACACAAAGAGTAAGCCCCAATGTAAACTAGAGCCTTTGGTTAATAATAATGTGTCAATGTTGATTCATCAATTGTATAGATGTACTACACTAATATGTTCAAAGGAAGTATATGGGAACTCTGCATTCCATTCAATTTTTCTTTTAGGTTTCTAAAACTGCTCTAAAAAATAAAGTTTATTAATTTAAAAAAGTATCAAGCACAAAAAGACAGGAGATAGATTTAGTTTAAATTGCTATATAAGAAGCCCCACTCATGTGTGGAATTTGAGAAACAAAACAAATGAATAAAGGGGGAAAAAGGGAGACAAACCAAAAAATAGACTCTTAACTATAGAAAACAGATGGTTAGCAGAGGGGAGGTAGGTGGGGGGATGGGTGAAATAGATGAAGGGGATTAAAAGTATACTTATCTTGGGGCATCGGGATGGCTCAGTGGGTTAAGCTTCTGACTTTGGCTCAGGTCATGATCTTGTGGTTCCTGATTTCTAGTCCCGCCTCTGGCTCTGTGCTGACAGCTCCCAGCCTGGGGTCTACTTTGGATTCTGTGTCTCTCTTTTTCCCAGTCCCTTCCCCACTCCTACTCTATTTCTCAAAAATAAATAAAAATTAAAAAAAAAGATTACACTGATCTTGATGAGTACTGAGTATTGTATAGAATTGTCAAATCATATATAGAATTGTCAAATCACTATATTGTACACCTGAAACTAACATAATACTATAAATTAACTATATTGGAGTTAAAATAAAATAAAAATTATAATTAAAAAATAAAATAGTCATTACATTCATGAAATAAATTTGACTTAGCTATGTAAAAAAACAAAAACAAAAGAAGCCGGTCTAAAAAGTCTACATAGTATATGACTGTATTCATAGGACTTTCTGGAAGTTAAGACTTATAGAGATAGCAAAGAATGCCAGGGCTTTGGGTGATTGTGGGAAAGATGAGTAGGTGAAGCACAAGAGATTTTTTAGGCTGGTGAAACTGTTCTCCATGATATTGTAACCGTGAAATATGACATTATACATTTGTTAGACTCATGGAAATTTATAGCACAAAGAGTGAAACTTAATGTATGCAAATTTAAAAGAATCATTTAGGAGTTCAGGGAATCCCAGTAAAGAATATAGACTTTGACAAGAGAATTTAACTGTATTACAAATGTTTGAAACACCTCACTGAAGTAGGTGGAAGAAAGGTGCTGACCTCAGTAATCTTAGAAATGAATTGAGTCTGGAAGTTAAAAGCAAAGGGAACTGAACATACGCACTTTGCTCTAGCTGATAAAGTATCCCAAGGGCATATGGGTTAATGATTTTGATACCACTATGTAAGTAGACTGGAACTGAAAACTTAAGCAATGTGAGCCAGCATTCTTAACTTTCCCAGTGAGAGTTTACAGATAAGCAAGAGAATAGAATGATCCATGATTTAATGGGTTAAAGTTGAAGACATGAGTGTGAACTCATGTTATTTTAATATAGATACAGATGGGAAATTTAGATGTTTATAGATATGTGTATATACATAAGTTCATATACACATACGAGAGGGTCTGAATGAAACAATACCCGTGTAGCATTGAGCATACCTATCACAAAAGCTGGGTAAACAAATTAGACCCTCACAAGATACTCCCCAGTGTTTATCTTTAGTTTATATCTAGGTTTCAATATTTATTCAAGTAAAGTCTAGGAAATGCCCCTTATGGGAGGTATTCCATACAAATTTATTTCAAAGAATAAGTTTTGAATCATGGTACTTAAATTAGACCACACATCAATAATAAATAAATAAATAATAATAATAATAATAGAATTTCTAGAGGTAATAAGGCTCAATAATTTTATGTGCCAAGCACTGTGTTACTCGCAACAAGAATTAGGGTGAAAAGCAAAAAAAAATCTTACCCTTATCTAGTTTAAAATAACTTGTCTCTAGAGGAGATAAGAATACACACATATAGAAAAAATACAGTAAAGTGGTAAGTTAATAGTCTTAAGGAAATACAGTAAAAACACTATGGAAGAACAAAATAGATATAAATTATCTTCAGAAAAAGGAATCAAAGCAGTCTTCATTAACAGTATTACTTTATCTGGAATTTGATGGAGCAGTTAAGAATGAGTAATATCAAGCTTGAAAATTTATTTTCCATCTTGAACGTGCTTACATCATCATTTTTATTGTGTTACATATTACATTAAAAGCCTTCTTTGTCAGAACAAAATTAACGTATCAAGGTGTTTTGTTTTTGATTTATGACACAATTCATTGTGTAACATTTAAAATTTGCAAACCAAAGTACCCCAAACTTAGTGGCCAAAAAAATACCTTTCATTTACTTCAGTATTCTGTTGATTGGTTCTGTGCTTCTGACCTGACCCATCCTGGGTGCTGGGCTGTGCTGTCTCACGTATTCATGGTCAGCTGGTAAATGGCTGGTATTTGAATGGTATAGGGTGACCTCACTGTGTCCAGTGACTGGCAAGACTATGAGTCAAGGCATCTTAATTCTCTTCCATCTGGTCTCTTATCCACACCTGTAGGCTAGTTTGACATTATTCACATGATAGTTTTAAGAGCGTGGGCAATGAAAGAGGGTGGTGCCATTGCACAAGTATTTTGTATGCCACTGCTTACATCACAATTGCTAATATCTCATTGACCAAAGCAAGTCACATGGACAGGTCAGAATTTAAGGGGTGGAGAAATAGACCTCACCTCTAGATAGGAAAAACTGTCACACTGCAAAGGACATGAACATAGGGATAGGAAGATTTTGCGCCATTTTTGCAATGTCATCACACATGATTTCTTAGAAAATAATTACTGAATAGAATATTGCAAAGTTGGACCTGTATGTGGTTTATATGCTAACATTTACTCTTGAAAATATAACAAAAGGACACTGAGACTTTTAGAGATATCATGAAAAATAAATATGGCAAATCTCTGTAATAAATGGGATAACATGCTGTTTGTGAAAAAATTACTTGATCATGATTAAATTCACCTTATATATATCACCTTATATCTTATATGTATAAAATATGTATAAAGTATAAAAACACCAAAGTTAAAGGCAAACAAGATAATTAATACATTAATAATACATTCATTCACTTAAATCTTGTTGACCCTTCTCTATGTGTCTATGTTCATGTATTGTCAAAGTGCTTAGTTAAGTTTGACTCGTGGTATGGAAATTCTAGAAAGCCTTCTGCTCACTGTATTGTGTTGTAATTTGAGATCTAGAATCTTTTTTTAGTTTATTTAAATTCCAGTTAGCATACAGTGTAATATATTAGTTTCAGGTGTACAATATAGAGCGATTCAACACTTCCATGCAAACCCAGTGCTAATCACAAGAAGTGGCCTCCTTAATCCCCATCACGGATTTAACCCATCCCACCACCCACCTCCCCTCTGGTAACCCTCAGTTTGTTCTCTATAATTAAGAGTGTGTTTCTTGGTTTGCCTCTCTCTCATATATGTATGTATATGTATGTATATATGAGAGAGAGACACATATACATTTCATATATATCATATATATCTTATATGTTTATAGCAGCATTATCTACAATAGCCAAATTATGGAAACAGCCCAACTGTCCATCAACTGATGAATGGATAAAGGAGATGTAATAGGATTGTTTCCATAATTTGGCTATTGTAGTTATAATGCTGCTATAAAAATTGGGGTGCATGTATTCCTTTGAATTTGTGTTTTTGTATTCCTTGGGCAAATACTTAGTGGGGCAATTGCTGGATCATAGGGTAGTTCTATTTTTAACTTTTTGTGGAAGCCCCATGTGGTTTTTCACAGTGGCATTCCCACCAACAGTGCACAAGGATTCCTTTGTCTCCGCATTGTCACCAATATCTGCTGTTTCTTGTGTTGTTGATTTTAGCCATTCTGTAGGTATAAGGTGGTTTTGAATTTTATTTCCCTGACGATAAGTGATGGTAAGCATCTTTTTATATGTCTGTTAGCCATCTGTATGTCTTTGGGAAAATGTCTGTTCATGCCTTTTGCCTATTTTAATTGGATTATTCATTTTTGGGGTGTTGAAAAGTTCTTTATGTATTTTGGATACTATTTATCAGATACGTCATTTGCAAATATCTTCTCCCATATCTGTACATTGTCTTTTACTTTTGTTGGTTGTTTCCTTCATTGTGCAGAAATTTTTTATCCCAATGAAGTCCCAATAGTTTATATTTG
Source organism: Herpailurus yagouaroundi (assembly GCF_014898765.1). NCBI lineage: Eukaryota > Metazoa > Chordata > Mammalia > Carnivora > Felidae > Herpailurus > Herpailurus yagouaroundi. Next base: position 7,832,019 of record NW_024412440.1, read on the forward strand.
CTTTTGTTTCCCATGCCTCAAGAGAGATATCTAGAAGGAGGTTGCTATAGCTGATGTCAAAGAGTTTACTATCTGTGTTCTCCTCTATGATTTTTATGACTCAGGTCTCACATTTAGGTCTTTAATACATTTATAATTTATTTTTGTGTATGGTGTAAGAAAGTGGTCCAGTTTCATTGTTTGTCATGTTTCATGTCCCAACATGATTTGTTGAAGAGACTGTCTTTTTCCCATTGGATATTCTTTTCTCTTTGTCAAAGATTAATTGACACCTATAGTTGTGGGTCATTTCTAGGTTTTTTATTCTGTTCCATTGATCTATGTGTCTATTTATGTACCAGTACCTACTATTTTGATAACTACAGCTTTGTAATATAACTTGAAGTCTGGAATTGTGATGCCTCCAGCTTTGCTTTTCTTTTTTAAGAGTGCTTCAACTATTTGAGGTCTTCTGTAGTTCCATATGAATTTTAGGATTGTTTATTCTAGCTCTGTGAAAAATTTCTGTTGGTATTTTGATAGGATTGCATTAAATGTTTAGATTGATTTGGGTAGTATGGACATTTTAACAATATCTATTCTTCCAATCCGTGTGGGCTCCAGAATCTTGACTCTTAGCATCAGGTCTAATGTCAGCATTTCATAGTCCATCTAGAGGATTTTTTAAATTCATACTAGATGAAAGTACACAGGATTGGTTGGAGGTGATAGAACCTAATCTATTACAACTTTTAGTTCATAATATAGCTATATATGACAAAACCCAGGTATGTAATATGTTCTAGTAAGCATCTCTAATTCTTCCTGCTGAAGTTTGACTGTGGGGATAGTGTCTCCTGTTCAGTCTGAATTCACTTACTGGTGTTCTGTATTGCTCTCAACCCAATCAGTTGCTCTTGAATGTATTTATCTGAAAGATCATTCTTACTTGATGTTATTCTTTCTTTCTTTCTTTCTTTCTTTCTTTCTTTCTTTCTTTCTTTCTTTCTTCCTTCCTTCCTTCCTTCCTTCCTTCCTTCCTTCCTTTCTTTCTTTCTTTCTTTCTTTCTTTCTTTCTTTCTTTCTTTCTTGTCTTTGCACTCAAAGTATGTTCTTCCTTTCTTTCTCTCATGTCTTTGCACTCATTCAAAGTATGTTCTATAAAAATTGGGTATTGATCATTTGCAGGCTATGAAAGGGTCTATTTCCTTCCAATGTGTTATGTAAAATGTTGCTGGTGGCCATATATCTCAGTGTTCTACAAACTTTTCAACACACTCCTTTTTAGCAAAAAAGTTTCTAAGACATGTGTATTTCTTCATTTTTAAATTGTATATGTATATTCTACTGTTATTAGCTAATATCCCTAGGAACACTATAAACTTGGAGTGTAGTTCAATAATTATGATTTTAGATATAAATTCCTTTTCCCCATAATCTTCTTGATTATTTTGTATGTTTTGGCTTATTTTTTGGCATCATTATTGTTGCCACCATGCAAAAAGAGGGTTGGATTAGGTACAGGAAAGTGAATATGTTGCCATTTTTTCATTTTTATTTATTTTATTTTATTTTATTTTATTTTATTTTATTTTATTTTATTTTTTAACATTTTTAAAATTTTACTTTCTGAGAGACAGCGAAAGACAGAGCACGAGCAGGGGACAGGCAGAGAGAGAGGGAGACACAGAATCTGAAGTAGGTTCCAGGCTCTAGGCTGTCAGCACAGAGCCCAATGCAGGGCTCAAACTCACAAGCTGTGAGATCATGACCTGATCCAAAGTTGGACACTCAACCAATTAGCCACCCAGGTGCCCCCATTTTTTCATTTTTTTTTTAATTTTTTTTTCAACGTTTATTTATTTTTGGGACAGAGAGAGACAGAGCATGAACGGGGGAGGGGCAGAGAGAGAGGGAGACACAGAATCGGAAACAGGCTCCAGGTTCTGAGCCATCAGCCCAGAGCCTGACGCGGGGCTCGAACTCACGGACCGCGAGATCGTGACCTGGCTGAAGTCGGACGCTTAACCGACTGCGCCACCCAGGCGCCCCCCCCCCATTTTTTCATTTTTAATACTTGGAACAATCGTTTCTTCCCATAAATTTTTCAAGCCACATGTTTATTTTTTTAGGATCACTTCAATTAGAATCATTCTGATAAGTTTGGAAAATTTATGACATTTAAAAAAATCTTTGTAGAAATAGCAACTCCTACTCAATACTTGAATTAAATTTATAAATGAAAGCAATTATTATCAACACTAATTTTTGAACACCTACCATACGTCTAACATATTTTATCTTGTTCTTGTCTAAGCTCAATCCTATGTAGCAAGAATTAGTCATACTTTTGCAAACAAAGAAATAGAACTTGAGAATAGATGATACACTTAACAAAGCATGCAAGCTAGTAAAGTCATACTGTAGCAGAGCTGGAATTTGGATCTGGACCTCTCTGAATAAGGAAATTGCTGTTTTTTACATTATACTGACAATGATTTGTGTAAAGTCTTTTAACAATATTACTGTAGACAGCTTCATTCCCAGATATAGTTAGAAACATGTGAGACATTAGCAGCTACAGGAAAAAAAAATAACAACAGCCTGAAGAAGCACTATCTAAGGAGGAGCTGGACAAATAAATATGTACAATAAATGTAATATAGTAAACAATTATAAAGAGATAAGCCCTAAGTAAAATGAAGCCACTCAAGATTGGTGTTTAATCCAATAAAGAATTAAAAAATAGTGCAGTGAATATGGGCAACAAAGCATTCCAAGAAGATGGAAAGACACATGAATTACAACTAGGGCTGTGAGTGTACTATGTAGAATTTATCTACTTCAAGTATTTCAGTAGGACTCTAACGGGGGTTTCAAGGTGAAGAGAAGCAAAAGATAAGGTTGGAAAGAATAGAGGCCAGTTCATAAAGAACCTTCTATGGGATACTAAGATTATGTGATCTTATCTTAAATTGTCCTGAAAGCCATTGAAGGATTTTAAGTAAGAAGTTACTTCATCAGATTATTTCTTTTAGAAGGATCACTGTGTACAGTAATGTGAAGATTGTATCAGAGCAGAAAAACAAGTTAGGAGATGTTTTAGAAACCCCAGCTAGATGTCTTCTATGGCAGGGGAATGATTTCTGAAGAATGAATAAAATGGAATAAGTCAAGGAGATAGAATATTTTTTAAAGATGAACCCTATATAAATATTTTTAAAAACAAGGATATAGATAGAACCAGAGAATATAGGGAAAGAGTAATATTTGATTAAATTTTATGATGGGAAATATTACACTTGAAGTGTCTAAAAGATATTTAAATGTAGAACAATATTTAAAGGAATGAATGAATAAATGAATGAATGAATGAATGAATGAACAAATGCCTAATAAGCAGTCAGACGTATATGCCAGGATTCTATAGAGTGTTCTAAGCTTCAAAAAGTTTTGGTGTTATTAACTTATTGGTGGCATTTCAATTAATTAGAGTAGGAGAAATTATCAAGGGAAATTATTGAGTACTTACTATGTGTCAGGTACTGTTTTAACCACTATATATATATGTATATATATCTAGCTTTCCCTCTTCCTCTCCTCTCTCTCTCTCTCTTAATATATATATTGAAATATATATGTATATAAATATATATATTTCCTCATTTAATTCTATGACAAACCCTATAATTTCATAGATGGAAAAACAGAAAAATGAAGCTGATACTTATATAGACAAAAGCCACTGAAATAGTTCTTTGTCTCTTTTCATAACTGAGTAAATTTAAATTCTGGATATAATGAACATATCATCATGGGTAATTTGACCTGGGCTTAGCTTCTTGGAGGACTTACAATCTTCCGATGAAATAATCAATTTATAGGAGTTGTGACACTGGAAAAATATTTTAACCTGGAAGTTACTGCTAATGGTCAGTATGCTGATTTTTATTTGTTTTACTGTATTTTATTATTGATAATAAGATTTTGTTCACAAATTCTATAAATATATTCTGCCTATTGAGATATAGAAATGCATAGATAGTTGAATAAATTTCAACATGATATACAGAGAGTTGTTTTTACTACCATTGTTATAACCTCTAAGGATCTATGGGGATAATTTCTGTCATTTGATATTTGGTTCACTGAACATATATAATTACAAAATTAATGGGTAAGAGGAAGAGAAAGCAAGGGGCAAAGATTGCCACTAGAAGCCAACTCAAGAGCAGTAGATGTCACAACTGATGGATATAAAGTTAGAAAATAAAAACAACAGAAGAGCAGACTCTAGCCCCACAAATGAGTCTTCTCTCAAAGTAGAATTACCCCATGATAATGGAAAAGAAAATGCTGTAGTCCCATGGTTCTTATCTAGGGGGACATTGCCCCATAGGGGACAGATGTCAATGTGTGGAGACATTTCTGATGGTCATGAACAAGGCAATGGGGTACAACTAATATTTACTGGGTAAAGTCCAGAGATGAGGGCAAACATCCTATGGTACACAGGACAGCTCCCACAACAAATAATTTTTCCATCCCAACTGTCAAGAGCTCTGCTATTGAGAAACCCTTTATAGTCCAAAGATACAATTCAAAAATAATTTGAGTAACTGTTCTGTCAAAATAAATGATGTCATCAAGATTTTTTAGGCAAAAAATATAGTTGCTTTTGAAATTTTGTCTTAATCCCTTGTGAGTTATATACACCGCCCCCCACACATAGATCATTAGAAATTAATAGAAATGAAACCATCAGATAATATACTAATGGTGAAGATAGTTTCTGCCTGCAACAAAAACTATTTTATTATTTTGTTAAATCAGAATTTTTAAGTGAGTTTAGAAAATAACTTTGAAGACGATGATGTCAGGAACTATTTATATCTTCTTTTATTAAGAACTAAAATGACTACAAAGGACTGCAATTCAATAAGTACAGTGGTATGTGTATGAGAAATAATTACAGTACAACTTACTTGTTGTAAGTCAGTAAAGTAATTATATTCCGAAAGTTTCTTTGTTGTTTTTCTTCCGAGTCCAGCTATTTATTTCCACCCAGAAAGAAACTTCTCTCTGTTCCCCCGTGCCGTATCTCAAAAAACAAAACATTGCAGGACACCAGCCCCAAAAGATGGTTTCCTTTTTAAACTTTTTAAAAATGCTTTTTGAAAATAGTGTGTTTCTTTTACTTGTTTAATCGGCGTGTTTCTTTGCAGTCTGCAAATAATGGGGAAATGAGCAGAAGGATAATTGTTTTTTGTGCGTGGTTATTGAATTATTGTAATTATTAATTACAAATAAAATCACACTATTAATTATTGAAGCATCTGTTCCTGGGTTGGCAGTTTTAGGCTGAGGGAACTATTGCTGCCAGGAGGAGGTCCATGGTGAAGTATAAGTGCACGTGCCTCTTCAGGCAGGACCATTGTGGCATAATAATGAAATAGTCCAGGTGCCAAGATGGGGAGGGGCAGCCTGGGAACAATATTCAGACAACAAAACTGTATTGTTTCTAATATTTAAGCTCCTTTAAAAAAAGTAAAACTACAGATATTAGACTGCTTTAAATATATTCTTTTTTAAAAGTTTATTTATTTATTTTGAGAGAAAGAGAGCATGTGAGTTGGGGGGGGGGGGCAGAGAGAGAGAACAAGAATCCAAAGGAGGCTCTGCACTGTCAGTGCTCCAATGTGGAACTAAAACTCACCAACTGTGAGATCATGACCTGAGCTGAAATCCAGAGCCTGACACTTAATTTACTGAGCCACCCAGGTGCCCCTAAATATAGTCTTAACTTTAAAAAGAGACTGAACTATGATCATATTAAAACACTGAGTATTCTTGTTATGTATGGATGTTCTACATATGTAAATATGTATGTATGTATGTATGTATGTATGTATCATCATCATCTATTGTATATCTATCTTTCCGTCCATCTATCCATCCATCCATCCATCTATATATTTTTGCTTTTAAGCACACAAATGAGAAACTGCAATTACTTCCATTTTTTTTCTTAAACTCTGGAAACTACAGAACTTTTTTTTTTTAATAGCTCTGCTTTTTACTTGGTTTACATGCCGTTGGAGCTATAAGGGATGAAGGGAGGTTTATGTGACTAGAGAAACAAAGAATCACCTGTTTTGTTTGTGCTAGTAAGAAAAAATATCTGAAATGACTTACATAGAAAAAATAAACAAAATTACTGTCTTTTCAAGTGATATATTTCTTTTTTTTTTTTTTAACGTTTATTTTTTTTGGGACAGAGAGAGACAGAGCTTGAACGGGGGAGGGGCAGAGAGAGAGGGAGACACAGAATCGGAAACAGGCTCCAGGCTCTGAGCCATCAGCCCAGAGCCTGACGCGGGGCTCGAACTCACAGACCGCGAGATCGTGACCTGGCTGAAGTCGGCCGCTTAACCGACTGCGCCACCCAGGCGCCCCACAAGTGATATATTTCTTTTAAATAAAACTTACCTCTATTTTCTAAAGTAGTGATAATGAAGAATCACTTCCTTAGTGATTAAACTATACAGAAATTTTACATAATCTATACCAAAAATTTTTGTTGCTTTTTGGATCCGTTGAAGTCAAATCACCTACTGATGAAATTGTTGTAGATGCTCCAAATACTTGAGTTTAAATCTATCTATTCACTGTTTTACAAAATGAAAAACAGAATGGGAAGCCAGAGGAACAAGCTTTATTTGTTCATAATGTATGTTTAATTTCATATTTATGTTCATAAGAAGGGATGTTTGCAATGAGGAACCATAGAACTTCAAATTTTGAAGGAACAAGCATTTAGGGAATAGATTGCCTTTTGTGGCTAAACTTTGGGGAGAGTTGGATATTCACTTCAGTTATCCTTCTCGTCTCTTCCAAGACCAAGGCTATGTTCTAGAGCTTTGAGGAACATGACAGTAACCTTTGACAAAATACATATTAACTGTAACATCCCTGTGGCAACTGTAATCATATTTCTCTTTCCAAGATAACTAAAATTCTAAGATACATATTAAAACTCAAAGAAGCTAAAATAAATTCTTATAATAAAGGTTCATGCTTTCTGAGTATTATATGTAAGGGATGAATCACTAAATTCTACTCTTAGAACTAGTATTACACTATATGTTAACTAACTAGAATTTTAAATAAAAACTTGAAACAAACAAAAAAGTATGTACTCTGTTCAATTTTTTATTAATTAGGTTGAATTTTGATTTAAAAAATGAGTAGCTTGTTTAGGTCAGTGAGAAGATGATTTTTCTGCCAAGAAACCAGTAGTGTTCTACTTTTCTAGAGCTTTTCTACATCATTCCTCCCATTATTTCTTTTTCTTTTCATTGTTTTTTAACATGTATTCATTTTTATGAGAAAAAGAGACAGAGAGGGTATGAGCCGTGAGCAGGGAGGAGGCAGAGAGAGAAGGAGACACAGATTCTGAAACAGGCTCCAGGCTCTGAGCTGTCAGTACAGAGCCCAATGCAGGGCTTGAACCCACGAAGAAGCCCTTGAACCCAGAGCTTGAACCCATGAGATCATGACCTGAGCCGAAGTTGGTTGCTTAACTGACTGAGTCACCCAGACGCCCTCCCATTATTTCCTTTATAAATTTATGTATGTATGTATGTATGTATGTATGTATTATGTATTTTTATTTTAGAAAGAGAAAGAGCACAAGTGGGTGAGGGGGCAGAGAGAGAGAGAGAAAGAGAGAGAGAGAGAGAGGGAGAATCTTAAGCAGGCTCCACACTCAGCATGTAGCCTGATGCAAGGCTTGATAGCTTAACCCTGGGATAATGACCTGAGCCAAAATCAAGATTCAGATGCTTAGTCGACAGAGCCACCCAGGTACCACTGTAGAAAGCTTTATGTGAGAAAGCCTTTATGTGAGGTACCACTGTAGAAAGCAGAGTCCCCCATATAACTTTGGCCTAAGTTGTCTTCAACGTAATTGCATTACCATTTATGTAGAAATGGTAGATGGAGTCACACTTCATTTATGACTCTATTTATAGAGTTAAAAAGGGCACTTGTAAGTACAAAACCTTAACTTCATGATCTGCATGAAGTTATCTGATAAACATATCTCGTTGTATTTGAACCATCCAGTTTCATTTGTTGTTTATGAATAAAATGGTGACAAAATACATTTCACCAAGGACAGATATTGCCTCAAGAAGAATTTAGCTATCATGAGTCAGAAGACTTACTTTATGAACTATCTGTAGAATTTCCATTTCCAAAGGTACATTACACAAATCTCCAAGGTTACATGCACTCCAAGGCACATTAGTAAATATCTGCAAGGTTTCCACTTTCCTGACAGAAACAATTACAAATGTCATGCAAGAATAATTTCACACAGAGAGTTGAGGCAGCTATCAGAATTCTCTTAGGTAACAGTTGCAAATGTTTATGCTAATATTGTTTAGCTTTTTCACTTTAACTTAAAAAAATCAGGTTCTGAATTCAATGCATTTCTTTTGTTGTCAGCGTAGTTCTAAAAAAGAGAACGAACATTTAAAAAAAAAAAAAGGTTGGAAGCAAGCTTATGTTCAATTCAAAACTATATGTTTTAAAACAAAATACTGCAGTATGTTTTCACCAGGGAACTCTTGTATTCCCTGTTTCATTTCAGTAATGAAGAGAACTGCCATCTGGCCATTTCAAATGTATGGCGTTTGTGCTTCTATATATAAATGACAGCATATGGAAAGGGAGGCTTGCAATTGAGTGCATATTCCTAGAAATACTTAGGGATTTATTCCTCTCAGAATGTGTACTATCTGCCTCATCTAACACATTACTTCTAACTTCTAAAAAAAAATAAGGAAAATACGAAGTCCTTTCTATCTATCAAAAGCATCTCAATATTCAAGAGTATACTTTAAAAATTTTAGCTTACTTGATTGTTTTTTTTAAATAACTACATATGTGTGTATTTTTCATCCTCTCCTGCCCAAGACCCACTGACACTAAACTTAAAGCTTTAAAGGTATTAAGAGGGAAGCATAAAGAGAATAGCAGATGAAAGTTTTCAACAGAGTCATGAAAGGCAGAGACACAGGAGCAGAAAGGAATTTAGCAGGGTAAAGGAAGCTACAATTAAAACATAGGCAGAAAGGAGAGGAGAGGAGTGACCATTTACCTTGCCGAAACCTAAAAACCCAAACCGAACAACAACAAAAAACCTGACCTTCGAACTGATAGGCAGCATAAAGTAAAAACTAGGAGAATACATTGAAATATTGGAGCAGTGAGCTCCCCTTCCAACTCCACATACACGTGCTGTATGTATACAGGTCAAACAGCAGAAGCTTATTCTTCAGAGAAATCGAATGGGAAGGAGAGACTCGGAAAGCCTAAATGACCAGATCTTGCCTCTCTGCCCAGATGTACAACACATATCCTTCCTACTCTGCCAAACTCCTTGACTCAATAAGCATGTTTTTTTGAAAAGCACTGTGAAAACAGATATAATGTAAGAAACAGAAGAAAAATACGGAAACTTTCAGTGTAATACGAAGAGACATTACATTCATTAAAAAAGCAATGTTGGGGCACCTGGGTGCTCAGTCAGTTAAGCATTCCAAATTGGATCAGGTCCTAATCTCATGATTTGTGAGATCAAATCCTGCTTTGGTTTCTATGCTGACAGCATGAAGCTTGCTTGGGATTCTCTTTGTCTCTTTCTGCCCCTTCCTCATGTTCTCTGTCTCTCAAAATAAATAAATAAACTTAAATAAACAAACAATGTCAAAAGATGTACAAAAGGGCCTGTAATAGTAATAGAAACAAACTCTTTGAAAGTAAAAACATGATAGCTATTGGGGAACCTGGGTGGCTCCATGAGTTGAGCACCTGACTTCAGCCCAGGTAATGATCTCACGGTTTGTGAGTTCCAGCCCCACATCAGGCCCGTTCCTGCTAGCATGGAGCCCGCTTCAGATCTTCTGTCCCCCTCTCTCTCTGCCCCTGCCCTGCTTGCGCTCTCTGCCTCTCAAAAATAAATAAATCTTCAAAAATATATATTAAAAATATATGATAGCTATTTTTAAAATGTATATTAAAAACTGTAAAAGAAACACAGAAAGAGAAACAAAAAGTAAAGGAAAATTATCAGAAAAAAATTATTCAGAACATCAACCTGGAGGATCCAACATTTCTCTTCAAGCAGTTTAAGACAGAGAAAGCCAAGGAAATATTAGGGAAACATTTTTTAAACAAAATAATATAATATTTTAGATTATTTCTGAACAAAGAGATTTCTAGTATTTATCAGATGCCCAGGAGAGTGAATAGAGACGTACAACAAGTTCAAAGCATTCTGTAATTAAGAAAATAATAGCTAATAATCAAGAGAAAGAAAATCAATATCAAAATTTACAAATATATAGTAATGAAAATCAGAATAGTATTAACCTTTTTTTCTGACAACACTGAAAGCCAGAAGCTATTAGAATAATATCTTCAAGGAAATGACTTTCAGCCTAGAATTTCATTTCTTTTTTTAATGTTTATTTATTTTTGAGAGAAACAGAGACAGAATGCAAGTAAATGGGTTATGGGCAGAGAGAGAGGGAGACACAGAATCCGAAGCAGGCTCGACAGCTCAGAGTCCGATGCGGGGCTCGAACTCACGAGCTGTGAGATCATGACCTGAGCCAAAGTTGGATGCTTAACCCACTGAGCCACTCAGGAGCCCCTAGAATTTCATTTCTATCCAGACTAGCAATCTGGTGTGAGGACAGTGTGACAGAAAAAACGAGAAAAACAATCATTTCCTTATACTTCATCCTGAGGGAAACTGCTGAAGATTGTCAGGCCAACACTGAGAGTGAGGGCTTTATTCTGGTTCTCACCATTGCTACTGTGGAAAGCTTTGACGTGATGATTTCCCCTTCTCAATCCAGCTACTTAATTTCTCATTCTGCACTGATATCTATTGTAAAATGCCTTGACTTCATAGGCAAATTGGATTTAGAGAGGCTGTGTCCCCAGGATTGTTTAGGAAAGTGCCTGATTAACAATCTGGGGAAATCCTTCCCCTTTAGCAGGTGTCATGTAGAGTCATACGTATTCACAGTGGATATGCATCAAACTTTTAATGAAGTGTATTCCAGTAGCCACTAACATAATCAAAGTACCCTTACCCTGATTCAATGATCACCAGAAAGATTTCAGATAAAAATGTATCTTTGTCCGTGACCTTGCAAAAGCACTGATGGTGCGGTCTGCATTATAATAATAAATTTTGATAAGTTAATACGGTGGAATACTTTTTCACAAACATATACATGAATAAAAAGAAACTCTCATGAGCCACAGATAATTTTTCCAACTATTATTTTATTTTCTCGACTTTTACTTTTCAGTTCTTCAAATGAATAATTTAAACTCACTGGAGCTACATTTTTTTTAATCATCCACTCTTCATTAACTCCACAGAACATATTAAGGCACAATATATTAATCTGAGCAGGATTCTTTTAAAGATCTAAGTGAGCTTGTTGAGTTTGTAGCTTGTAGATGCGCTATATATAAATCATTAAAAACAATTTATATCCAGTCGATCCTTATTGTATCAGCACAATAGGCCCAACACTATTCAGTTTTATTTTTACTGTGTTGGTTAGATCCTATCAACAGCAACCTTTACTATGAATCTGACTTTCTGAGATTTACTTGAATAGGTTTTTGTCCAAAGCTTGAGGAGAGGCCCAGACACTATATGTGTTATATAGTCAAAATTTGGGGAAATTTTGCAAAAGTAAAATATTTTAACAGCTATCTGATGAGAGACTTTTTTTTTCTTTCCAACAAAAGGTGTCCCTGTCAAAGTAGCCTGGATGTCTGGTGGTGATAGAGAGGCCTGAGCATTCTTGTCTAGTGATCTAGATGAGAAGTTGAGCTGAATATCCATCTGGTTTGCAGTGCCTTCTTTGTATAGATAAATTATTGGTAACTGGCTATTCTGAAGTAGAAATGGCTTCCAGAAATACTCTTACTTCCCAACTCATGCAGCAACATGACAGGAAGACCGTGGAGCAGACACTAGGCTATGGAGATAGTGGGGAAGGAACAAAGTTGGAAATGTACAAATACACACGATGATCTGTAGAAAATTCTTCCAAAGGTCATAGACCATATAAAAATTTGATAGCGGTTATCCTATATTTGACAAAACCAGTCATGTTTACCCCGTGAAAATGATGAATTTGAAAAAAAAAAACAACCCTAAATCATTGACAATACAAAAAGTGATAAACTGTGTCAGAATAAAAACTAAATTTTTTTCCATCTTCTCTCTGTATAACATTACAAAATAATGGTTACCTTAAGAAATAATAAAAATATATGGGCCCAAACACTGAAGGAAAAATACTATAGAAATAAGTAAGGCAGTTAATTAAAAAAAATGCTATTATTTTTCTGAAATGTTGATAAAATATCAGATTTTAAAATGTATATCCAGATATGATTTTTTTTCTCATTAGATACACATTTATTTTTTGGGGCACCTGGGTGGCTCAGTCAGTTAGGTGTCTGACTTCAGCTCAGGTCATGATCTCATGGCTCGTGAGTTCAAGCCCTGCATTGGACTCTGTGCTGACAGCTCAGAGCCTGGAGCCTGCTTAGGATTCTGTGTCTCCCTCTCTCTCAGCCCCTCCCGCACTCTCACTCTTTCTCTCTCAAAAATAAATAAACATTAAAAAGAAAGAAATACACTTATTTTTGTATTTAATTCTTTATTTATACTTTTGTATTCCTTTTTTTAAAGGAAGACTCCCAAATGCTTAAACTTCAGGCCCAAAAGATCTGGACCCACCTCTGCTTATAAGGTAAGTGTTACTATTATTATTATTATTATTATTATTATTATTATTATCGTTATGTAATAACGATATATTAACACACCAAAAGATCTGGACCCATCTCTGCTTATAAGGTAAGTGTTACTACTAATATTATTATTATTATTATTATTATTATCGTTATGTCTAGTTTAAGAATGAGAAAACTAAAGTCTTGAACTATGATGTGCTTTCCCTCCATTTACAGAGCAAGTGAACTAGGACTCCATCCCAAATCAGTCTAAATATATAGTCCATTCTTAACTATCACACACTAACGCCTCTCAGGTTATTTGTGAGCCAATCACAATAGGTCACACCCAGGAGTGTTCTCTTGACCTCCTTGGTTTCTCCAATATTATGTGGTACAATTCAGTCCAACTAAAAAGTTGTGGAGTATCTACTATATATCACATAGTATATTAAGTATATAAAACTACTAAATAAGGTGTACAAAAATAAACAAAATTCCATTTATCCATGTTTTCTTGGAGTGGGCATTCTTATTAGGCAAAGATGAATATAAGGAGATAATATCTGTATAATATAATGAGTGTCTGACAGAAATATTCACACAAAAAATGTGTTTGGAATACATTGGAGGTTCACTTGACTCCATCGAAGTGAAGGGTTTTGGTGGGGTGGAGCTGGATTTAGTAAAAAAATGCATATAATATATGAGACATGAACAGAATATTATTATTTTTTAAGCAGTTTTTAAAGATTTATTTATTTATTTTGAGAGAGACAGAGGTAGCACAAGTGGGGGAGGGGCAGAGAAATTGAGGGAGAGAGAATCCCAAGCAGGCTCCACACTGCCAGCACAGAGCCTGATGTGGAGTTCGATCCCACAAACAGTGAGATCATGACCAGAAATGAAACAAAAAGTCAGATGCTTAACTGAATGAGCCACCCAGGTGCCCCACCTGAACTGAATTTTACAAGGCAAATAGGAGGTGATAGGTGAAGAATAAAGGAGATGATATTACAGGCAGATTAAATATCATATTTAAGGGCACAGAGGTATGATACAGCACCTTGTACTTGAACAGCTATATGTAGTTTCACATTGCTGGAGCATAACATTTAGAGAAAATCATAGCAGAGAAGTGCCAGCTTTTTCAGTTGTATATACTTTGTTAAGAAACTCAAATTCCATCTCATACTTAAAATAAATCTGGAGTTTTAAAAAATGTGTAAAGCAGAAAGATGACTTAGTTTGAATTGTGACTAGCCCCAGTATGATGGCACAGGTGTTCACGGTGAGTTTGAGATGGACAGAAGGCCCAGTCCAGTGAGGAGGCTGTGGCAACATTGCAGGTAAGAAGGAGAAGGTGCGAACTAAGACAAGGCAATGAGGATTGATCAAAGAGGGGGGACTGACATTAACTAAAATTGTCGGTCAGTTGAGAAGTATTTAAGATACCACGACGACTCCCGTGGTGTGATGAGTGATTGGGTGGTTGATGCCAACATCTAAGGCAGAAAAATGGGAGGAAATTCAAAAATGAAAAAGAAAATATAAATTTTGTTTTAGATTTGTTAAATGTGAATAGATTTTAAGGTAATCTATTAGAAGTGCTAAGTAGACAATTAAAGATGACATTGGATATAGTTATAGGTTTAAGATTTTGTTATTTGGTAGCAGCTCAAAACATAATTGTAGATGCATCACCAAAGCAGCACATAGAGCAAGAGAAGGCAATTTCTGAAAATACAGACCAATCATATAATAAAATATAAGGGAAACAAAAAGGGCAAACATTTAGTAAAATCATGGAAAGACTAATTCAAACGCTGGGAATAGTCAATGTCTAGTACAAAAGAGAAGTAAAGAAGTGTCAGGAGGAAAATGCATCCACTGAATCTGTATTTAGGCCATTGGTGACCACAGCTAGACTGTGTTGATGCAGTATGGTGACGGGGCCAGATTCTCACACTGATGAATGAATGAATTAGAAGTTAAACTCTGATATGATTTCTTTCTCATTAGAATGAATGAATTAAAAGTATAAACTCTTAGCCTAAGAAGTTTTTTGAAAAGAGAAGAGGAACATGTTGGGTAGTAAACATGTACGTAGAGCTCAAATATTATGCACCAAGAACACAATATGTACTTGCCATGTTCCATTCTCGCCCCATCTGGTATATAATCACATATGCTTTGTATTAACTAGTTCACAAAGAAACACATAGTCAGAAAAGTTTTTTATTTTTTTCTTTAATATATTAGTTAATTTAGACGCCATCCAGAAAAACCTAACATTTTTATATCAATTTATTTCCTGCATATATATGAGCATTTTTTTCATTCTCACTGATTTAACAAATATGTCTTATATGCTTATTATATATCAGGCGATAGACAATATACCAGGCAAACAATTATTTGAGCAATTATTCTTTGTTACCTGCTGTACACAAAAAAGAGTGCTAAACTCAATCCAAAAAATGTGAAGCCTTTGATGTGAAAAGACAAAGCCTGAGATAATAAATCCATGGTGGGTTTTTAAACATCAATTTTAAAAAGATATTTTTATCTTTGTATGTGTGTTTTTTCTACTGGAAAAGTTTCTTCCCCCCAAACTATAGATACTAGATACATCAACTCAAGTTATGTTTTTTTTTCCCCCTCTGATTTTGTCTGAGAACTTTCTGAAGTAGAACTTTTTTTTTTCCATTTCAGTTTTGGTCTTGTTCCCAGATGCTAACTTCTAAAAGTTAAACAAATCAATACAAGGCTTTACTTGAATAGTCTAACCTGAAGTCATCAGTGGGGAACTAACTAAGATACGAGCTATCTCCTTGCCCCATGAAGAATAAATACTTTTCCACTTAGACCTGTGCTGTGTCAGTGTTCCATACATTTTATATAGAATCTGCTTAAAAATTCTTTCAGAGTGAAGCTACTGATTTCTTTATTTACAGTATAACTGAGTTTGTCCCATTAGACGTTGAAATTGACCACTCCTTTTTCTCCTCACCCTCCTCGTTTTATTTCCTCACCCCAATAGTTTTGACCTTGAGTTCAATTTTCAAGACACTCTTGCTAGAGATCCATAGCATATCAAAAAAGAAAATAGGTTAAAAATTTTAATAGCTATCTCTGTCACAATTTAATTTCATACTATTCTATCAAGAGTTAAATGAAAAAATAAAATTTTGATGTTCATCATAGGAACGATAATAGTTTTACCTTCTAGTAGTCTCCTGCAGAATGTGCTTAAATGAATGCATTTGTAATATGGGGTGAAACTCCATCTGTGTTCTGCATAACTGCATCTTGGCTTTAGATGATTGCTCTGTGGGATGTGAGAAGGAATTTTGAAATGGGTAGCCTGTTTCCTGCAGATAAGTTTATGTGTCCTCCTTATCATCATGAAAAGAACTTAAAATAATAGCTACCCTATAAACAAAATGCAAAATTTTAAATCCACTCTTGATTCTAATGGCTTTCAGTCCTGGTTCAGGAGTATAACACTGCACTGTATAAATGTGTGCTGTATTAAGCTCAGGCAAATTTTGCAAAATGTTTTAAGGGCAATTTATAATTTACAGTATGTTTCCAAATATTTTCATGACTCCGACATATGCATATTAATGTTTGAATAGTTGGTGTCGATATAGATATAGCTCTTTAGAGCTGCAAAAATAATCAAGGTCAAAATATCAAATTTAAGAAGGTACATGATGTATTTTCTTGTCCAAGAACTTTCCTGACTAAAATAGTTATGTAGTTTTACTTAAAAGCAATGTGGGGTGTGTGTGGTGGGGGGGAAGAAGTAAGGGATAATAATAGATGAAGAGCCTAGAACTGATAGTCAGATCTGCCCTTAGTGCCACCACCTCTATGCCCTAACCAGTCCTGTTCAGGTATTCACCTTTATCTATTCTTACTTGCACGCTCTCAGACAGTCATACCCTGAGAAAACTTCCTTTCCTGAAAGAGTTATTGGGGCAGAATATCTGGATATGGCAGTCCCCTTGACCCCTGGTGACATGATTTTCCCTTTAGATTCCTTTCTGCCTGTTACTATTGCTGAACACTTGCTTAAAAGTCTGACTTTGAGGTCCTGACTTCCTGACTGAGATCTGTCCCCACTACAATCATGTTCTGCCCTTGGTTTCCAGGTGGGAAAATGACAAGTTAGAACTGCTTCTTTCTCGCTCCCTTAATGTTTGTTCTGCCATTGGCCTTCAGTACCTTGACCTCAAAAATTTAGAACTCCTGGGTCCCAAGAACTACAGGCCTTTTAACCAATTATTTTCTTGAATGTAAAGCCTAGTGGAGACTTTTGTTTGGTAGTAGCCATTCCAAACAAATTCAGAGACTTCCTCCATAGAATTCCTAGCAAGCAATGGGCACATTCTATCTATTTCAGCACATCAAGTGATTAAGAGTTAATTATATTTTAAGGCAACTCCTTCCTATTTTTTTTTTAACGTTTATTTATTTTTGAGACAGAGAGAGACAGAGCATGAACGGGGGGAGGGTCAGAGAGAGAGGGAGACACAGAATCGGAAGCAGGCTCCAGGCTCTGGGCCATCATCAGCCCAGAGCCCGACGCGGGGCTCGAACTCACGGACCGTGAGATCGTGACCTGAGCTGAAGTCGGACGCTTAACCGACTAAGCCATCCAGGTGCCCCAACTCCTTCCTATTTTTAATAGTACCGCCTTAACACAGCGAGCATAATGGCCAGGCTATCTACATGTACCAGTTGTTTTGTTAAATGGTCACGTTCTATGTATATTCATCTATCATCAATTTTTTTTCTTTTTTTTTTATTTATATATGAAATTTATTGTCAAATTGGTTTCCATACAACACCCAGTGCTCATCCCAAAAGGTGCCCTC